>NW_012105365.1:7110607-7126634 GCF_000951045.1 Mandrillus leucophaeus
AGAAAAGAGAGAGGAGAGGAGAGGAGAGGAGGGGAGGGGAGGGGAGGGAAGGGGAGGGGAGAGGAGAGGAGAGGAGAGGAGAGGAGAGGAGGAAGGAAGGAAGAGAACCTGGCAGACTACAGCAGAAGGAAATGGTGGCTTGCTGGCTTGGCATTGAAGACTTCTCTGATTATGCTAATTGAAGATTTTTCTCACAGATTTATAAACATTGTATGTTTAATTGTTTTTTATAATGCACTTAAAACATTACTTTTCAATGCCTGCTAAAGTACTCAAATATGATTTTTTTTGAATAATCAAGAATTTAAAATAGGTATCTATGAGGAATCTCATAGTAAATAATGTATGACTACAAACCTTCTATAAAGTAAGCCGTGAGCCACTTTCAAATCTGTTTCATTCAGCCAAAGATTGGCAGGTAATCAAAATTCTGTTTTAATTCAATAGAAATAGTTTAATGGGGAAAAAATGTTTGTGGTTAGCCTTTATGAATGATTAAGTGATTGTGAACCAGAATCCCTTTTATAGATGTATATATTGCACATGTATAAACACTTTAAAATAATTATACTCTTTGATATTTTCAAGATGTCACTAACAGAAAATATTGAAAAGAATTTCCCTATATAAAGATATTATTGCCACTTCCCAAAATTAGCAGTCATATTTTTTTCTAGTTATTCTGACTGCTGGAAAAAATCAGAATGAACACCATAAGAATTTAGCTAATTCAGGGCAAAACCTACATGTGATCAGTCTATGCCACTAAATCTAATAGGTGTTGCATTTTGCACCTATGAACAGACGTCGCATATTAAGAACTTAAGGAAAACTAACCTGCCAGTAAATTGCAATTACCACATGAGCACTACAGTGCAGTCTATTCAGAAGCTTGATGTCAAAATTTCCATAGATAAGATAAAATGATATTTTAATTTGCATATTTTATTAATAGAATATTTTATAGATGCCATCCCTTACCACACTCTTATTTATCTCATTATATAGTGCTTTCCTTAAGGCCCTGGAGATAACCTACTTATTTTTTAAGACAGTTTCCTAAATATTTGGAAATGCTGTTATTTTCTCAGTGAATCAGAGGGTAGCTTGTAACATAAATTATGTTTGTAGTTTATGATTTATGCTGCTAAAATCTTTTGTGCTTTGGTTTGGTAAGCAAAAGGTCATAGGCCCAGTGAGAATAACTGGAAAGGCTAAGGGGACTGCTACTGCTAATGTCACATATGCACGCGCACACAGGCACACACGCACACACACACGCGTGGATATATATATATATGTATACACATTCATATATGTGGTATATATATGGATATATGACTTTATACAGTATTAATATGGAGTTCTTTAGATAACATTTTAAGCATTGACAATCATCAAAGGAATATAATGTAGATCCACAGAATACCACTGATTTTGTAATCTGTAAAGAAAACTGGAACAGGATGAATGTAGTGAGAAATTCATTCACTCATTTTGACAACTATTTATTTGGTAGCCACAATTTACAAAAGACAGTTAGTTGGAGTTCACATGTTAAACCATGGTCTTTGCACAGAAGGGACAGAGGCAAAGAGAGACAAAGAGAGAGGGAGACAGGGAGAGAGAATCTAATCAGACTTGTCTGGGTGTTGCACGTTGTTATTGTGTGAAACGGCATTCTTTAAAGTGTAGGGATTATCATCCTATTTGATTTTCTAGTTGACTGAAGGGCTTCAAAGTGGAGCAAAATATGTCACAATTAGTGTTTAATGACGGAGGAAGAAAGTTTTCAAACATATAATACCTCCTAGGAATTCTAGTCCTGACATGTTTCAGATATTAGTAAAAACTACAAAAAGAATAAAAAAAGTGAAACCCGGAAAAGAAAGATGCATAATAATATTGAAACTCAGTATCATAAATAAACAAACAAAACACCCCAAACACACATACGCACCAAATGAGAAATATGTGGAAGGACACATACTAAATTGACAATCCCAGTTACTTTAGCAGATGGAATTAGATATATATGGGAGGCATGTTTCTGTAGATCTCTCTGTACCATTTTGAATGTTACAATGGAAACGTAGCATTTGCTTGAATGAGTTAAGGGCCTGGAAACAAAAAGGTCCAGTAATAACATACTTTTGCATTATTCATCCACAGTTTACAACGGTCTCTAGCTAAATCTCTCTCTCTCTCTCTCTCTCTCTCTCTCTCTCTCTCTCAACACGAGTATTGGGTTTGGGTGATGGCTTAACTATTTACATTTTTTAAAATAGGACAATTTTACAAGATGTGGACAAGAGAACAGGAAGATACTTTGGAGCAATTCACTTTAGCTTATCTTTCCACTCCTGGTTAAGGGCTAAGTCAACCAAAAGACGTGTCCATCTTTTATTTCCAAGTCCTGATCATGAGGGCAGGGTTGGGCAGGCTGTCTAAGAGGCAGCACTCTATTTCTAGAACCAATACATGAAAACTCTACTCATTGACACATTAACTGTTTTAAAACTCCAAGGAATATTTACCTAATGTCTACTATATTCTAAACAATCAACATATTGGGCCTTAAACACAGAGATATTAATATAAAAGACCTTGTCTTTGAAGAAGTAGAAATCCACGAGTGAGATTCATACCCATAATCACCCTGTTGTAATACAATGTGATTGAAGTATTATAAGAATATGTCAA
Organism: Mandrillus leucophaeus; assembly: GCF_000951045.1. Lineage (NCBI taxonomy): Eukaryota > Metazoa > Chordata > Mammalia > Primates > Cercopithecidae > Mandrillus > Mandrillus leucophaeus. Next base: position 7,113,311 of record NW_012105365.1, read on the forward strand.
AGCACAAGGGATGGTACAGGATTTCTGCATAAAACTGCTCAAGAAAGATTTACCTAATGAAGTAAAATTTGAACTGGATTTGTAAAAAATGAGCAGAAGTTTTCTAGGTGGATTGGAGTTGGCAGAGAGGCATTTATTACTGGCAGAGGACATTGCCTCTGACAAGCCACAGAGGAATTTAAAAAATGAAAATTTTGGAAAACTGAAATGCTACTTACTACAGGGGTAAAATAGGGAGCAGCCAGAGATGTGGCTGAAGATGAAATGAAGGAATGAAAAGTTTTAAGCCCTGAAAGAGTTTGAACTTTCTCCTATGGGTAATGACGAACTATATAAATACTTTAAGCAAGTGTAAAACAAGCCAAAGATCAGCCTTGTTTCCTTTTTGGCATTGATAGTTTTCTATTTTTATATCGAGACCTTTGGTTCTAAAAAAAAAAAAAAACAAATGTTTCTCAAAAAGGTTTATCATTAATTAAAATAGAACTAATTTTATTTGCTTAAATAAAAATAGGAAGGAAAAGTGCATATTCAAAGGAAGGTTGACCACATAATGAATGAATTATAATGAATGAATTGGGAGTGGTGTCAACGGAGGCAGTCTTGTTCCTATAAATGTTTACTTCTAAACACATGTTAAGGGGGGAAAAGTCAAAATCTTTTACTATGAATTAAGATAAAATAGGCAGCTATTTAAACAGCTCAAAAACCATTGAACATTTTTGAAGTCATATTTCTAAAAATAATATGCAGTAGTACTGCTCTATTTAGAATTATTTTATCAATGGTGCATTACATTAAGAGATTAGTTCAGTTTTTTAAAAGTATCATAGCACACAAATGCTGTACTTTGGGTTTCTGTTTGAACTGAGTTGTGTGTGGTCCTGCACACAACCCGGATCATCACCAGCTAATCCTCATGTCTCCCAGAGAACAGAATTCCCATTGTTGTGGTTCTTCACTAGAAACAGCTGGGTTACCTTTTCTGGGTTAGCTGGTGGGATGGGCAGCTGCATTCCCCAAATCACACAAATCATCAGTGAAGCTTATTTTGATTGCTAGTTTCTGCACATCAAGATACTCTGAATGTTTTTCTGGTTGTTTGTTTTGTTTTGTTCTGTATGTTGTCATAGATTCCTTTTATGCACTGCTTCACTCAACAAAATATGTGGACTGCAGATTCTGTATGTCCACTGTAAAGATTCCATTCTTTTCCAAAATGAAAAAAACAAAAACAAAAACAAAACAAAAACAAAACCCTCAGATTTGTTGCTTCAGTTTTGAATGAGAAAATTATGTTTCTTTCTTTCTTTTTAGTTGTATTCATAGTTCCCTTCGGGCAGTTTTGGCACTGTCATTTTGATATACACTGGAAATACGTAGTGAGTTTAAGACAATTTGGTGCATAGAGAAATGTGTTCTGTATATTTTCTTTGCTGTGGAGGAAGATCATCGATATCAGCTTTCTTTTGTAAAATAAGAGATCATCATTCTTCAGTGCCAGCATGAGGTAGAAAGGGATGGAGAGAGGGAGTGGTCATGATAGGAAGCGATCCAAAATTGTTAAGGTAGTTTATACATGTCTTGATGCACTATATCAATGCACTGACTGATTTAATGGTGAAATCAAGAGAGTGCATTTATTCACATATTAAAAGCCCAATACGTTACTACTATATATCTATTTATAAAAAAAAAAAATCTGAAGTTGAAGAGTACAATTGTCAGGGGAGGGAGGGTGGTGGGGAAGGTATTAGGACAAAGAGCTAATGCATGCTGGGTTTATACCTATGTGATGGGTTGATAGGTGCAGTAAACCATCATGGCACACATTTACCCAAGTAACAAACCGGCATATCCTGTGCATGTATCCTGGAACTTAAAAAATAAAAATAAAAATAAATCTTTTTGTTATTTTCGTTTCAATATTTTCCTGTAGCAACAGCCTAGAATCTCCTTTTATTCAATTGCTCTCATAAGTCTTCAGGTACTTTCAGGTACCAGCAGCCTAATTTTTATTAAGTAAAAAGTCCAGTACTATTGTATCTAAATAAAACATCCATCTTACAAGAAATTTACTGCAACTGAGGTTGGAGTCCTTTGCATTTCAGCTCTGAGGACTGTGCACCTTGTAGGTCCTTTATCTCTTTATTTTCCACAACTCATTCTACTTTTTTTGGTTTCCCAAGGACAGTGAGATGGGCAGGAAGAGAAGGATGTGAGGAAGAGACCACTTCACCTTCTCGTGTTTTTGGATTCTAGTTGTTAGTTCCTTCTTTCTGGTGCAGCTACTGCACTCCCTGTGTGATCTCCTATAGGTTCCTCCATTACCAGTCTGGTGTCTCAAGTACATCCAGTGGGGATCCACATAGTCCAAGAAGCAGCCAATTCTCTCAGATTGTGTTTGTTCAAGATAGTTTGAACCGGGCTACAGTCTCATGTGTCCATCTGGCACACAAGAGGATTTGTATATTTTAGCCAATTTTCTCTTTCTTAACCTTGTCATGCTGATAACCTCCAGCTCTAGCAAAGGATATCTGGGCTCAAAGAGATACATGTTAATCTTTGACACTCTCTGCTGCAGCCTCTTGACAACTCTGGGCCTTTTAGTTTCTGCATTCCTCCAAGTATTCAGCTAAAGTAAGTATTTTTTTTCTGGCAACTACCTTTCTAACCTCTGTAACTACTTTTTTCTTCTTTCCTCATTCGTCCATAGTAAGAGAAATGCCACAAAAAGATTCTCCTCCACATTATCTCTCAAGGATCTCTGCAAGGCCTCTCGGCATCTTTCATATAGGTCAGCAGTGAGATATGCTATGAAAGCATAGTAAGGCTCATTTTGTTTTCTTGTTTCAAGCTTCACAAAGCGTCCTTATTACTATTGACCTCAGCATTACCTTTTAGCTGGAATTCTGAGAAAACTGAGGAATCGCCTCATTTAATATCCTGATACAATAATATGAATTTAGTATATTTTATGTGTTCTATCCATTATAGGAGATTAATAATAGTTCCTTAATATTAATATATGCCCAATATCCTAATCCATCAAACCTTTGAATGTTACCTTATATTGTGAAGTTTTTGAAAACATGACTAATTCAAGGATATTGAGATAAGGAAATTATCCTGAATTATCTGTTTGGGATCTGAATTCCACAAGTGTTTATCAGGGAGAGGAAAAAGGAAGTTAGACCGCACATTGAGGGCAGAGTAGAAACTGGCATTTTAAGGCCACAAGCCAGAGATTGCCAGGAACCCTATCGACCTTTTCCTGGAAGAGGGAAGGAAAAGATTCTCTCTTAGAGCCTCTGGAGGAGTGCAGCCCTGCTGACACCTTGATATCAGACATCTTGATGACAGGGCTGTGAAAACAATATATTTCTCCTGTTTTATACCACTCAGCTTGTGATAATTTGTTATGGAAAAAATAACAAACTAATGTATCTATCATTATACAATAATAACTTTATAGGGTCTGAATATTCATACCCTCCCCACATTCATATGTTGGAACCTAACATCCAATGTGATATTATTCAAATATGGGGCCTTTAGAAAGTGATTTGACTCTGAGAGCTCCGCCCTTAGGAATGGTATTAATACCGTTATAAAGAGGTTTGAGGGAGTCTCCTGGTCCCTTCTGCCATGAGAGAATGTATCAATAAGGCACCATCTATGAGGAATGGGGCCTCACCAGACACAATCTGCTGGCGCTATGATTTTAGACTTTTCAGGCTCCAGAACAGTGAGAGAAATAAGTTTCTGCTATTTATAAATTGCCCAGTTTAAGGTATTTTTTTCAATAACAGCCTGAAAAGATAATACAGGAATCCAATTAGAAATCTCTCTTCTCCTCTCATTTGACCTATCAGAAACATTCTATTACTGTTGACCTCTCCATTCTTTTTGACATATTTTCTTGCTTTCAAAATGTCACACTCTGATTTTCCTTTACCTTTCTGGCCAATTATTTTTTGCCTGTTTCTCTTCTTCTCCAATACCTTTTAATATGACAGGGCCCTAGGACTCAGTCTTTCATTCTGGTCTCCAGCTCTGTCTTTCCCCTAGTGATCTTTGCTCTCAGGGTCTTAACTAACACGATGATTCTCAAATTTATGTATCTATCCCAGGCCTTTCCACCAAACTGTGGATCACATCTCTGACTGGCTATGCAATACTTGTATTTGATGTTTAATATAAATCACTATGTTATGTGAAAACCATACTTCTGGTCTTCTGCTCTCTTCAGATTTTACCTACCCACAGTCTTCGTTATTTCAGTTTAGGGCAAGTCCATTATTTCAGTTGCTTAGACCAAAATGTTAAAGTCATACTTCATAGCTTTCTTTTCCCCTCACTCTGTATCTAATACACCAAATATTTGTGCCGCTATTTTAACAATATATACAGAATCCAATCACAGTTCATTATTTTCAAAGTTACTATGCTGACATAAGTCTCCTGGATAACAGCAAAAACATCCTAACTATTCTGCCCCATTCTAAACTTTGTTCCCATTCAAAAGACAGTAATCTGAATAATGGTTAAGTCAAGACATTTGCTTTTGAGAAGATAGACTCTGTCCTATTCTTACCACTAAATACAGCTAAAATTTCTAGACATTAAATGTAAAAGAAACTTAAGAAGTTTCTTAACAGTAGAGAGAAGAAGGCAAACCAGCTAAGAATCTCAAGACCCAAGAAAAAATGTGGTGGTAATTTTCCTGGGTTTTCTTTGACTTTATATATCCCAGCCTGGATATTAGAGAAAGAGGTAACTTAGAAACACCAACAGATAGAGACAGAACAAACAAACGACCCTAGCAAAGCCAGCTTTCTCTAGCAAAAGGATCAGGGAAGCAGCAAACGGTATGGAATATACTCCCACCCAACATCATCAAAAAAACTGTAGCCACACTTCTATTTCTGCCAGCAAAGGCCAAGTATGGAGCAACCTCATCAGGGTGATATTAGAGAAGGTGAAGTGTGATGCCAGGTACTTCATCTTCACCATGCATACCCCAACACAAACATACCCACCCCATAATAACAGTAGAGGCTATGTAAGGAGCATAAACTTTTACCACTACCCAGTAGTGACAAGCCATCCCTCCCCACTACTTACCAGAGTGATATCAAAGGAGCCCAGTGGAGAATCAGGACATCCACCATCATACAGCAGTAACAAAATCATCCCTTCATATACACAACACACACACATAGTGTCAGAGGAGACCTCTTGGGGAGTCAGAATTTTAACTCTCATGCAGCAATAATGAGGACCCCTTTCCCAACCTCAGGTGTCAATGGAGGCTAAATGCAGAACCTGTGCTTCCAACCCACCTGGCAAGAGTAAGATGGCAGTCCTGTTTCATGGTAGCAGAGCCACCCTAAAATAAGAGTTAACAAAATTTCTCCAATCAGAAATTAAGGGATAAAAGAAGGAATCTGGGAAAATAAGGAAGTAAGAAGAATACAAAAAGAGTAAACATGTGTCTAAATACAGTAAGCTTTTCTTCTCCTCTTGAGCTTTATAAATTATGTTCATGTTTGAGGCAATAATTATAAACCATCAATTGTGATTCTCAATGTATGTAGAAAAAAATGTTTGTGACATACATATTATAAATGGAGGACAGAAAAGATGGAACATAAAGAGATACAGGATTTTATTTTTATTTATCTATTTATTTATTTATTTTGACTAAGATCTCACTCTGTCACCCAGGCTGGAGTGCACTGGTGTGATCTCAGATCACTGCAGTCTCTGTCTTCCAGGTTCAAGTGATTCTCGTGCCTCAGCCTCCTGAGTAGGTGGGATTAAAGGCATGTGCCACATGCCCAGCTAATTTTTGTATTTTTAGTAGAGATAGGGTTTTGCCATGTTGGCCAGAGTGGTCTCAAACTCCTGATCCCAAGTGCTGGGATTACAGGCATTAGCCACTGTGCCGGGCCTGAGACAAGGCTTTTATACATCAATTAAAATGGTAAAATGTACTCACCAGTAGATTTTGATAAGTTATGCATGCATAACTGATGGGGTTAGGCTGTGTTTCCACCCAAATCTCATCTTGAATTGTAACTCTCACAGTTCCCTTGTGTTATGAGAGGAACCTGGTGGGAGGTAATTGAATCATGGGGGCGGGTCTTTCTTGTGCTGCTCTTGTGATACTGAATAAGTCTCAAGAGATCTGATGGTTTTAAAATGGAAGCTTCCCTGCAGGAGCTCTCTTCTCTTGTCTGTCGCCATGTGAGATGTGCCTTTCACTTTCTACCATAATTGTGAGGTCTCTTCAGCCATATGGAACTATAAGTCCAACAAACCTCTTTCTTTTGTAAATTTCCCAGTCTCGGATATGTCTTTATCAGCAGCATGAGAACAGACTAATACAAAAATGTAATAGCTAAAGCAGCAGCAGCAGCAGCAGCAGCAACAACAACAACAACAGCAACAACAAAACCCTATAAAGTGATACACTTTAAAACGCTATAAATCTCTCAAAATGGACTTTTACAATATGTTTGAGTAACACACAGTAAGGAAGGAGAAGGAAACAGAAGTGAAAAAGAGAACGAACAGAAAACAAACAATATAAATGCAGAATTAAGCTTCAATTTTTCAATATCACATTGCATTAAATGTTTCAAATATACTAATAAAAGTCAGAGATTGGAGGAGTGGATTAAAATAACTGATCCAACTGTATACTGTCTGTAAGAAGTTCACTTTAAGTAAAATTACATATACAGTTTTAAAGTAAAAGGATTTAAAATATATATACAACACAAATATTAAGAGGAAAGCAAGATTAGCTATATTAATATTAGGTAAAGCAGATGTTAGCATAAAGAGATTTATCAGGAACAGAAAGGAACATTATGTAATGATAAAGTAATCAATTCACCTAAATGACATAGCAATTCTAAATGTTTGTGCACTCAACAACAAAGATGAAAAATAAGTGAAGTACAAACTGAAAAGTAAGACAAATCCAAAATTACTTTTGGAGACTGAAAGAATAGAAGAATGCAATACCACCATCAACCAACAGGATCCAATCAATATGTAGAGAATACTCCAACCAAGAACAATGGGATATGTATGCTTTTTTCAAAGGCTGATGGAATATAAACCAAGATGCATCAAATCCTGGGATATAAAACAAACTTCTTCAACAAATTCAAGAGAACGAAAATCATACATAGTATATTGCCTGGCCAAAATGTGATCAATCTAAAAACTTTTAACAAAAAAAATTTAAAAATATTCCAAACATTTAGAAATTAATCAACACAATTATAAAAACCCATGGAACAAAAGAAAGTCTCACAGGAAATTTTAAAACATATTGAACAGGATAAAAATGAAAACTCAATATACCAAAATCTACGGGATGCAGCTCAAATAGTGCCGAATGGAAATTTTCTAACAAAAAATAACTTCATTAAGAAAGAGAAAAAGTTCCAAATAATAATTTTACCTTCCAGCTCAAGAAACTAGAAAGAGAGCACAATAAATCTAAATCAAGAAAAAGGAAAGAAATACTGAAAATAATAGCAGAAATAAATGAAATTGACAACAGATAAAAAAATGGAGAAAATTAATGAAAGAAAGGCTGCTCTTTGAAAAGATGAATACAATTGACGAAACTCTAGCAAGATAAACAGGGCCAAAAGGAGAGAGGCCATAAATACCAGTCTCAGGAACAAAATGGGGGTATATCATTACAAAGAAATTAGACAACCAAATGATAAGTGAACGTGAACAACTTTATACACATAAATTGAACAACTTAGATAAAATGAACAAATTCTTCAAAAAATATAAACTGCTACAACTCACCTAATGTAAAATGGGTAGTTTGAATAACCCTATAGCTATTAAGAATATTAAATTCGTAATTGAAAATCACCCAGGCCAGGCACAGTGGCTCATGACTGTAATCTCAACACTTTGAAAGACTGAGGTGGGTGGATCATTTGAGCCCAGGAGTTTGAAACTAGCCTGGGCAACGTGGTGAAATCCCATTTCTACCAAAAAATACAAAAATTTAGCCAGCTGTGGTGGTGTGCACCTGCAGTGCCAGCTACTCAGGAGGCTGAGGTGGGAGATCACCTGACTCAGGAGGTTGAGGCTGCAGTGAGCTGTGATTGCCCCACTGCGCTCTACACTTCAGCCTGGGTGACTGACTAAGATCCTGTCTCAAAAGAGAAAAACAATTTTAAAAAGTTACACAAAAAGACATCTTTGGCCCAGGTATTTTCATTAGACAATTCTATTAAACACTTAAAAATGCACTGCTCTGCTGAAAACCCTCCTTGGTGTCTCATTTCACTCAGCGTGAAAGCTAAGCTCTTTCTGTGATCTACAAGGACCTACATGATCATGCCCACAGTACCTCTCTGAAGTAACCCCTACAAATCTCCTTATCAGCCGCCTCACATCTAATCCAAAGTGTCTTTTTGTTTCACAAACATAAACACACCAGGCCCATTCCTACCACAGGAATGATGTAGCATGCTGGATGCTGTTTGATATTTGTCGAAGTCAACTTGGGCTGGCATAAGAAAATATCATAGACTGGGTGACTTAAACATGAGACATTTATTTCCCATAGTTCTGGAGGCTGGAATTCCAATATCAAAGTGCCAGCATATCTGATCCTGGGTAAGATCTCTCTTCATGGCTTGAAGAAGGTCACATTTTAATTTGCAATTTTTTAATTGCAATTTAATTTTTTAATTTGCAATTAAAAATTGCAAATAATTGCAAAATAATTGCTGTGACTTCACATGACAGATTTAAAGTGAATTTATATTCTTACAAATTCATTATCCCATGGGACTAGGGTCCCACTCTCATGACCTGATCTAACTCCAATTAAGCTCCAAGTCCTCATCTCCAAATAAAATCATGTTAGGGGCTAGGGGTCCAACATATAAATCTTGAGAGGACACAAAAATTCAGTCTATATAATATTAATATGATTTATTTCATTGCTTCTTTTAGGTCTCTACCAAAATGCTTCTCAGTAAGGACTTCCTAGGTCATGCCAATTATAATTTTCAACACTCACTCCATTTCCATTACTTTTTACTCCCACCTAATGTTTAACTTGTTCTCTTATACTTGTCACCTCTAACATGCCAAATAATTTGCTTAATTTTATTTTACTTTTGTCTGACTGTTTCACTCCAGGAGGTAAGATTACATATAAAATATCATATATATATATAAAATATCATACATATATACATATATTTATATACATTAGAAGCTCCAGGCAGTAAATTATATTTTGTGGTTTTATTTTTTTTCTCAAAACTATCCTCAGTGCCTAGAAGAATCCCTGGCACAGAAGACTCAATAAATACGTGCTGAGTGAATGAACACCATTAATAATCATATTCTCAGATCTATCACTTAATGAGTCTAATTGTCAAATTTTGAGAGAATAGCATAAAGTTGTATGTAGTTGAAGTTAGATTTTGAAATTTCTAAAGTTCTCCCTATGAAATTTTAAAATGTATAAGAACCTATGTTCTATATTTTCTACCATGACCTGCTACTTTCACTCAGGCTCTCTCTCTCCCCAGTCTGTCTTTCCTTTCTCTCTCCCTCTCTCACTTTTTTCTCTTCAACTCCACCATCTTGGAGTCTTATTTTGGTCTTGTAATACATTTGATTTTTCATCTTGCTTTTAATTACTATTTCTACAGTTTTTCAGAATTGTCTCAAACTGTTTAGCATTTTAATAAATACTCATTAAAAGTTTAAAACTTTGATTAGAAAAAGAAACTTGATATCCATTTTTAATTAAATTATTCAGAAATATAATTACAAATTTACTTACATCTTATTTAAAAGTTCAAAGAAAGTGACTTCTTTTAAAGTTATTTAAATTATAAAATGGATGTTTAATTTTAAAGTGATTAATTTAAAAATATTCAGAAGTCTGTCAAATTCATACAACATGATACCACCCACCTATCATTTTCCAATGCTACCATTTGTAAAGGAGGAAACAACATTGTCATATCCTAACTGAAAAGAATATTCTAACTTAAGTTGACCATAGGCAAAATATACCTAAGCATTTCATGTGAAAATATTCCACTTTAATATATAGCTATGCTTATATAAAAACAATAAATAACTTTTTAAGACCTTTATGAATGAAGTCTGAATTAGACTAGTTAATATAATCTTATGATGATCTTATGATGAAATCTTTGATCTTATGATGATTTTAGGCTGAGAACAATGAGATCTATCAATTTGTTGCATACATGTATCCTGATTATTTATATTAACATTCTCTTGAAATCATGGTTGGGAATTTATAACTGGTTATATCCATAATTTTGTAATTTAGATTCATGTAGTAAAATAATTGCAAAATTTCAAATCTTAACATTATTAAACATTAAGAACATGTCAAGCTCTGATTTTATTTCTTAGATTACCTCTACTTTGGGAATTCAGTTACAACAGTCTATCAGTAGTCACGTAGAGGCTAGTTTAGACTTCATATTGTACCAGCTATAATTAGTATTTGGCAAAAACAGGAAATAGTTCCAAAGAACATTTTTTTGTTTTTAAATTTACTGAATAAATATATTTTACTGCCAAAAAAGGCAAACTGATTTTATTTGACTTCCTTTTATTTTATTGAATACTTAGTGCAAAGACTTTGGTGTTGTAGTAATTTACAATTGCTACGTATTCTAATACTATGATTTTTATAACTTAGAATGATGTATCTGTATAATGTAAACTGTATAACACAACAGATATATGCTCCATGGCATTAAATTACAAATGCAAATATAAAAAATTGACTGATAGATTTCTGTTCTTTGATAATTTCCTATAATCCTATATTTTGGAACCAGAATGCCAAATTTTGTTCACTATTGTTTAAGAGGAGGCTATTTTTACTCCTAGCTCTTGGGTATGGCTTATGATTTAGGTCTGAATCAAAAGGCTTGAGTTCATCTTTTTGACCACAGTGATTGACTTAGGGAAGGACATATGATTTAAATAAAGCACAATGTTTTCTTCCATAACTGGCGGAAAAAGATGTCCTTTTTATGTTGAATATAAATGGAGAGGGATGTGGCCTTACCACAAGAGTTGCCTGCAGTTATTTTGTAACCATGGGTGGAAAGCTAGACAAAGAATAGTACCCAGCGGGAAGAAATAAGAGAGGTGGGGCTTGGGATAGCATTTGAGTCTTTGCTCAAATTGAACCTAAAACCATGCTAGTCTATTCAGACACACAATATATTACATCTCCTTTCTTTAATTTGGCAGCTCTTGTTGACATTGTTGTTTATTTGCTGCCAAAAGATTTATAGAGTTATACACACTAAATTTGGTGTTAAATCATTGGGTTCTTGATCATGACTGTTAGAATAACCTAGGAGATTATTAAAGAATAATGATGTGTAAGTCCCACCTAATTCAATTAAATCAGAATTTCTAGGGTTGTGTCCTGGGCATGAATGTTTTCTAAAGCTTCTAGGGTTATGTTCTGGTTATCAGTGTTTTTCTAAATCTTCTTGAGTGATTCTAATATGTAACAGAGTTTCAGAAACACTGACATAAACAGAAGCTACGGATCACCTAAATCCACGGTAAAAAGATAAATTGGAAACACGACTTTACTATTTCCTAAAATGAGAGTGGAAAAAAGAAATATGAGCTAGTCTTATTTTAATAGAAGGTGGGTTCAAAGACCAGCAATTCTAATTTTTACCAAATCAAAGTTTAGATATTATTGAGGCAATCATTTTCTAAGGTACACCTTAAAAACTATGTGAAAGATGATTAAAATAAAATGTATATCTTCATTCACTTTAAAATACTCTACGATACTAAATGTACTCAAATATCATTTGCAATGGCTTTCATTTTTAATTTTAGGGAATATTTTTAATGAAGGGTACCTGTATGTTTTGATAAATATATTTGTCATGTCTATGTCTTCATGATAAAGAAGAGATGTCTTTAAAATTACAGCTGAATTTAGATATATGCTGAGACAATATCTGCCAATACTATTCTGGTACATTGCATTATTATATTAACCCAATTCTTTTTGCATACCTGTATTCATGCCCTTTGTTACATAACTTCCCAATTATTTTACTAAGGGGAGAGTATACTTCTCTGCCCCTTGACTGTAGCCTCAGCCATGTGTCTTGCTTTAGCCACGAGAATAGAAATAGTTATGATGCAAGTAGGGGCTTTAAAAGCACTTGTGCAGCAGGTCATGCCTTCTCTTGTAGTTCTGTTATTACTTGTGGTAAACATGCTGTCAAACTTCACTTTGTGTTGTTATAAAGAAATACCTGAGACTGGGTAATTTATTAAGAAAACAGATTTATTTGACTTATGGTTCTGTAGGCTATACAAGCATGGCACCAGCATTTGCTCAGCTTCTGATGAAACCCTCAGAAAGCTTTTATTCATGGTGGAAGGTGAAATGGGAAATTCATGGTCACATGTCACATGGTGAGAGAGGGAACAAAAGAGTGAAGCAGGGAGCTTCCAGAGTCTTTCTTAAACAACTAGATCTCACATGAACTTACAGAACTTACTCATTGCTAAGAGGAGGATGCTTAGTCATTCACGAGAAGTCCAACCCCATGACCCAAACATCTCCTATTCAGCCTCACTTCTAACGTTAGGAATCACATTTCAACATGAGATTTGGAAGAGACAAATATTCAAACCCTATCACATGTGCTGGCTAGCCCGCTGATAGGAGGAAGAGGATGAGAGGCATGTGGAGCAGAACCAACTCACAACTGGGCAGCAAAGGAAGGGCTGCCGCATTAATGCAGCCTGAAGCAGAAATTTTCTGCTGAGGATCAGGCAGACCACAGCCTATAGAAGTTCAGAGCTGTTAGGATATAAGTGATTGATAAGTAAATGAGCTTTGTAAAGCGGTTTGTTACACAGAATTATTGGGGCAATAACTAAAATTTTGGCCAAAGGGCAAAACTTACCCACAGTCTTACATTTTATTCTGGTAACAAAATGCAACACTCTTTAGTTACACAATCACAGTAAAACAACATGGAAAGACTTTGGGGGAACAGTTGGCTTAAACAGTCCCTACAGAGTTTCTTTAGAGCAAATATTAACTTTATATTTTGAAAGAGAAACAACTGAGATCAGTGCCTCTAAATATGTCTCTGTTGGGTGGCTCCATAATAAAGGACATAAAAAGGATAGGAATGAGCAAATTAAAAATAAGTCCTGATTATATAATTTTACATAGAAAAAATACTTTTTTTTTTTTTTTTTTTTT
>NW_012105365.1:7126809-7131995 GCF_000951045.1 Mandrillus leucophaeus
CCCGGCTAGTTTTTTTGTATTTTTTTAGTAGAGACGGGGTTTCACCGTGTTAGCCAGGATGGTCTCGATCTCATGACCTCGTGATCCGCCCGTCTCGGCCTCCCAAAGTGCTGGGATTACAGGCTTGAGCCACCGCGCCCGGCCTGAAAAAATACTTACAATAATTTTGAAATAGATATATTCTAAATTTTTTTGCTTCTTATTATTTACCAAATACTTCTGGGTATTTTATTCTTGGCCAAATTATTTTTGACACATTGCCAAGTATAAAACCATAGCCTTTCAAAAACCAAGCAAGATATCTAATAATTTAAATTATCCCATTGTATACTTCTTAGTTTAAATAGTAATTATTACATTTGAGAATTTTAGAGCAACTATGATATGTATTTATAATGACTATTTTGTAAGTTTTATGAAAGTCTAATTTATAATTTTTAAGAGAAAGCCACATGTGTTTCGTGTGTTGTGATATACCATTAAGAAGGTGTTATTTTTTTACTTAGCTTATTATTTTTATCTCTGAGAGAAAAGTGATTGCATACTTTCTGTAAATTATAAAATGACAATTTAATGGAAAATGTTAAGAGGATATAAACTCTGGAAAATTTATCAGTTGAAAATGCAGTTTATTACATCTTTTTCTTCATTCAAAAATAAATCGGGGCTTTCTGTAAACAAAAAGGTGAATTCATGATATTTAAAACATACACTGTACTCCACCTATCAACTGCAGAATATATATTCCTGTCACTTCACACAGAACATACTCAAGATTAACCACATGCTCACTCATAAAGCAAGTTTTAATAAATTAAAAAAAAAAAAAACCTCAAAACCGTACCACTCATACTCTTGGGACATAGTGGAATAAAAATAGAAATCTATACCAAGAAGATCTCTCAAAATCACACAATAATATCAAAATTAAACAACTTGCTCCTGAATGACTTTTGGATAAACAATGATTTTAAGGCAGAAATTTAAAAATATATATATATATATGTATAAAATACATTTTTTATATATATATATGTGACATAAGTGAAAACAGAGACACAGCATACCAAAATCTCTGGGATGGAGCAAAAGCAGTATTAAGAGGAAAGTTTATAGTGCTAAATGCCTACCCCAAACTTAGAAAGATTGCAAATTAATGATCTAACATCACACATAGTGGAAATAGAGAAAGAAGAACAAACTAATCCCAAAGCTAGCAGAAGAAAATAACTAAAATCAGAGCGGAACTGAATGAAATTGAGATGCAAAAGAATCAGTGAAATCAAAAGTTCTTTCAAAGGATAACTATGATGAATAGACCACTAGCTAGATTAGCAAATAAAAGAAGAGAAAAGATCCAAATAAGCACAATCAGAAGGACACAGGCGACATTACATCCAATCCCATAGAAATATAAAACATCTTCAAAGACTACTGTGAGTACCTGTAGACATATAAAACTAGAAAATCTAGAGGAAATGAATAAATTCCTGGCAACACAATCTCCCAAGATTGAATAAGGAAGGAATTGAAACCCTGAGCAGACCAATATCAAGTTCTGAAATCAAATCAGTAATAAAAAAAAAAACCTACCAACCCTAAAAATCCCTGGATCAGATGGATCCACAGCTGAATTCTACCAGACGTACAATGAAGGTTTGGTACCAATTCTATTGAAACTTTTCCAAAAATTCCAAGAGGAGGGACTCTTCCCTAACTCATCTTACAAAGCCAGTATCACACTGATACCAATACCAGGCAACGATATGACAAAAAGAAAAAAATTATAGGCCAATATATCCCTGATGAACATAGATGGAAAAATTCTCAACAAAATACTACCAAACTGAATCCAGCAGCATACTACTACTACTACTACTACTACTACTACTACTACTACTACTACTACTACTACACTATTATCAAATAGGCTTCATTCCTGGGATGCTAAGTTGGTTTGACACACACAGATAAAAAATGATTCAACACATAAGCAGAATAAAAAACAAAAGATCATCTCAACAGATGCAGAAAAAGCTTTTGATAAAATGACACATCCCAGTATAATAAAAACTCTCAGCAAACTAGGCATTGAAGAATCATACCTCAAAATAATGAGAGCCATCTATGACAAACCCACAGCTAACATTGTGCTGAATGGGCAACAGCTGGAACCATTCCCCTTGAGAACTGGAAGAAAACAAGGATGCCCACTCTCATCATCCTTATTCAACATAGTACTGGAAGTTCTAGCCATCCTTATTCGACATAGTACTGGAAGTGCTAGCCAGAGCAATTAGGCAAGAGAAAGAAAAAAAAAGGCATTCAAATAGAAAAAGAAGAGGTCAAACTATCTCTGCTCACTGATGTTTCTATAACTAGAGAACTCTAAAGACTCCATGAAAAGGCTCCTGGAACTGATCAATGACTTCAGTAAAGCTTCAAGATACAAAATCAATGTACAAAAATCAGTGGCATTTCTATACCCAATAACGTTCAAGGTGAGAGCCAAATCAAGAATGCAATCCCATTTACAATAGCCACAAAACATGTAAAATACCCAGAAATACATCTAACCAAGAAGGTGAAAAGTCTCTAATAGGAGAACTAGAAAAAACTGCTAAAAGATATCATACATGACTTAAACAAATGGAAAACATTACATGCTCACGATTGGAAGAATTGATATTGTTAAAATGGGAATACTGTCTAAAGCAATTTATAGGTTCTATCAAACTACCAATGACGTTCTTCACAGAAGTAGAAAAAAAAAAAAAAAAAAAAACTATTCTAAAATTCACATGGAAACAAAAGAACCCAATAGCTAAGGAAAACCTAAGCAAAAAGAACAAAACTGGAGGTATCACATTACCCTACTTCAAACTATACTATAAGCCTGTTGTAACCAAAATCACATGGTACTAGTGGAAAAACAGACACATGACAAAAGGAACAGACTAGAGAACCCAGAAATAAAGCTACACACCTACAGCCACCTGATCTTCAACAAAATTGACAAAACAAGCAATGGGGAAACTACTCCCTTTTCAATAAATGATGCTGGAATAGCTGGCTAGCCATATGCAGAGGAATGAAATTAGACCCCCATCTTTCACTATATACAAAAATTAACTCAATATAGGTCAAAAAATTTAATGTAAGACCTCAAACTATAAGAATCCTGGAAGAAAGTTAGAAAACACCATTCTGGATATTGACTTCGGGAAAGAATTTATGACTAAGTCCTCAAAAGCAATTGCAACAAAAATAAAAATGGACAAGTGGGACCTAACTAAACTAAAGAGCTTCTGCACAGCAAAAGAAACTACCAGCAGAGTTAAAAGATAACCTACAGAATGTGGGAAATTATTTGTAAATTTTACATCTGAAAAATGGTCTAATATCCAGAATCTATATGCAATTTAAACAATTGTAGAAGCAAAAACCAAATAACCCCGTTAGAAAATAGGCAAAAGAAATCAACAGACATTTATCAAAAGAAGATATACAAGCAACCAACCAACCAGCCTGAAAAAAGATGTTAAATATCACTAAAAATCAGATAAATACGCATCACACCACAATGAAATATCATCTCACACCAGTAAGAAGGGCTATTACCAAAAAATCAAAACGCAATAGATGTTGGTGAGGCTGTGGAGAACAGGGAATACTTATGCTCTGTTGATGGGAGTGTAAATTACTTTAGCTACTGTGGAAAGTAGTTTGGCGATTTCCCAAAAACTTGAAACAGACCTACCATTCAACCTAGCAAACCAATCACTGGGTATATATCCAAAAGAAAACAAACCGTTCTACCAAAGAGACCTATGTGCTCATATGTTCATCACAGCACTATTCACAATAGCAGATATGGAATCAACCTAGATGTCCACTAGTGATGTATTAGATGAAGAAAATGTAGTACATATAGACCATGAAATACTACACAGCCGTAAAAAGAACAAAATCATGTCCTTTTCAGCAACATGGATGCAGCTGGAGGACATTATCATAAGTGAATCAGAAAACCAAATACGATATACTCTCACTCAAGCGAGAGCTAAACCCACATTTCTGGTTTCTTAGGGACATAAAATGGCAACGATAGACACTGGGGACTACTAGAGTGAGGAGGGAGGGGGAAGGGCAAGGGTTAAAAAACTTCCTATTGGGTACTATACTCAGTACCTGGGTGATGGCATCCATCATATTCTCAGCATCACACAATGTACACATGTACCAAACTTGTACATGTACCCCCGGAATTTGTAAAATTGAAAAAAAAATACATTCTGTTTCAATTTTCATGTAATAGTTCTTCAATTTGAAAAAAATGGACACTTTGATAGGTGTTGATTCAGAAATAGTGACAGTATTTCAATACCAGATGTGTATTGTCAGTTTCATATACATTTTATCAAAAGAAAATTTTTTTGATATACAAAAAAACTATCTTCATGTCATAGTTTTGATTTCTAATGGTACACATAAAGGAATAATTTTAATTTAAAACTCAAATTAAAATTTTAACAAATTTTTATAATTTTATTTTAAAATAAAAGTTTGAAAGGCCTAAACATAGTATATAAAAAGTATAAATGCTTATTGTGAAATACATGAGCACTTCTTGACATTTTGCTCCTATGGAACACAGAAACATTTATGTTTCTAATTGATGTATACTCCTGTGTTGTTGGAAAGATTCTGCACAACACTTTCTGGTAGCTGAAAAAAATGTGTGATGGCATACATATAACCAGTTCCTGGCTGCTCAGCATATTAAAAATCATTTTGAAGATAAAGCAAGTATCAATCTTGGTATCTCGTATAATTCTTGAAAAAAGCCTTATTGTCAATTATCAAACAAATTTATCACTGTTATCCCCATATTCTGCAGATACTAATAGTAAATAAAGTAGAATATTTCTGGAAGCTTGCCATTTTATTTAAGTCTGAGATGATAATATTCAACCAAACAAATTCATTATCTTTTAAATAAAGCAAAACCTGAGAGTTTAGTATTTGAGAATATTGGTTTAAGAAATGATTATTCGGCCGGGCGCGGTGGCTCAAATCTGTAATCCCAACACTTTGGGAGGCCGAGACGGGCAGATCACGAGGTCAGGAGATGGAGACCATCCTGGCTAACACAGTGAAACCCCGTCTCTACTAAAAAAAATACA
>NW_012105365.1:7132424-7143317 GCF_000951045.1 Mandrillus leucophaeus
AAAAAAAAAAAAAAAAAAAAAAA
Organism: Mandrillus leucophaeus; assembly: GCF_000951045.1. Lineage (NCBI taxonomy): Eukaryota > Metazoa > Chordata > Mammalia > Primates > Cercopithecidae > Mandrillus > Mandrillus leucophaeus. Next base: position 7,132,448 of record NW_012105365.1, read on the forward strand.
AAAAAAAAAACCAAAAAACAAAGATACAAAAAAAGATAATATTATCCTTATAACATTCCTTTCATTGATGGTTATGTGCTATGTGAAATAATACATAACATCAAAACCTTATTATTATTTTTGTTTCTTTTTTCATTTTTCTTTGGTTTTTGAGATAGGGTCTTGCTCTGTCACTACAGGCTGGAACGCAGTGGTACGAACACAGCTCACTGCAACCTCAACCTCTTGAGCTCAAGAGATCCTCCTGCTTCAGCCTCCTGAGTAGCTGGGTCACAGGTGTGTGCCACCACCACACCTGGCTTTTTTTTTTTTTTTTCTTCTTCTTTATAGACAAGGTCTCAGCATTTTTCCTAGGCTGGTCTCAAACTCCTGGGCTCAAGTGATCCTTCTGCCTCAGCCTCTCAAAGTGTTGGGATTCCAGGTATGAGCCATTGCACCTGGCCTAAATCCTTGTTATCTATTTTTTCTGTATAAGTAAAAATATCAGTAAGAATTCCATGTTAATTACATTATTTTTTCAGTATGATAAAGAACTTTCATCTCAGACTTATTTCCCGCCCCCTGCAACTGTCAGCTGAATAGGTTTTAGCCACTTTCTTGACCTAAATGGAGCATAAGCAATGAATACATGCTTACATCAGAAAATAAAAGTAATGGACTTTTCTTTATCAGATATCTGAGTTGTCATCATGAGGGCTTTTGCTTTGGGGACCATGATAACTTTTTATATGTAATTAATCTGTATGTCACTTACTATAAACAGGAGAAACTGTTTTCTCATCCTTCCATGAAGTTATTTATATAATATTGATTAAATAGATTTTAGTTTTGAAATACAATTTGCAAACATCCTCTGAGTTATGCTATATTTCACCATTGAATAAATTTTTTAGATACTTTCAAGTAAATATCCTACTTCAAAATAAATTTTATTATAGCAGATTAAAAGCAGAAATAAGTAATTCAAATGTCTTTATTGTGGTTCTCTTATTAGTAACCTTTAATGACAGTTTTTTAATATTTTAATGTCTTTGCTCTTTTCTAATACGAGTTATATTTACTGGATTTCTGCCACTTTGTTATTAGAAGTGAAAAAAGAAATATTAGAACAAGTAAAAAAACCTATCTCTTTAGGGTTTAACATTTCTTTTTTTAATTTCCTTTTTTAAAATTATACTTTAAGTCCTAGAGTATATGTGCAGAATGTGCAGGTTTGTTACATAGGTATACATGTACCATGGTGGTTTGCTGCACCCATCAACACGTCACCTACATTAGATATTTCTCCTAATGCTATCCCTCTCCTAGCCCCCCACCCCCAGTGTGAGGTATTCCCCTCCCTGTGTCCATGTGCTCTCATTGTTCAACTCCCACTTATCAGTAAGAACATGTGGTGTTTGGTTTTCTGTTCTTGTGATAGTATTTCCTACTAGTCAAATATATTAACAATCCTCTGACACTTCTAAACCACAATCCATCTTCAATTTCTCCTTTTATCATGTCTAAGAAACAGCTACTAATTTTTAAAAATTATTCTCTAACATTATCTCTTATCGAAAATTTTTACTACCCAATGGGTAAAATTTACCACCACATTTCTTAGTCCTTCAATGTCTTTCTCGCATATTTCTATTATAGCAATCCTTTCAACTGTTTTCCCTTCTTTCGTAATGCTCTAACTGACCCACAATGGCTGCCCCTGGAGTCTCAGTGGAACATTTAGTGAGTCTCAAACACTAAACTGTGGTCACTGATCACATTTTAACTAGCAATAAGATGAATTTCTCTAATTACACAACATGAAAACTAGAGCTAAATTGCTTAGAACATTTTTCAAAGGCAGGCAATAGCAATCTTCATATATGTATTTTGGTATACATTTTACATTTATATATACTTAATATAATTTACTGTAATATAAACATTATATATATTATTTATGTGTGTATAATATAAGCTGTCTTTCATAAGTTGTAGGTGTATAACTCTGGCCTTTATTTTTCAATTGAGACATAGTTTTTTCATACTTCTTCACAGCATTATGTAATATACCAAGATGATGTGATTTAGTTTTTATAAATTTTTTTCTCTTGATGGATTTCTACTGTGCTTTCCCAGCAGCTTCCTTCTGCTTCATTTCCCAAATAATTCTGCAAAATCGGTATGCAGGCAATAAAATCAATTGGTCTTGAAATGGTTCTTCTAGTACAGTTTTTAGTTTTTTTCCTTTTTTTTTTTTTTTCCTCTCCCTGGGATAGAAGACTGATAATGACTATGAAAGCTTCCAGGCAAAAGTAAAGACAGTCTGTTATGAAAATATCCTATTTCAAAACCTATGATTCTTAAAATATATCAATTGCTACTTAAATATGTGTGTGTGTGTGTATATATATATATATATATATATATATGCACATACAGTCATATAATTGCTTTTTCAAAAGTCTTCCAAGTAATAAAAATAACAAATTTTTAAAAAAGTTTTGCAAAGCAATTTTTAGCTGGTTCAGCCAGAACATCATTAGTGAAATACTATCAACTACCTAAAATATGTTTATGCTGTATTTATACAGTGTAACTTAATATACTCCAAATAATAAAGCTTATATTCTGAAGATATATATTTTGAGGATACAAGAAATATTTTTACATGAAAATAGAAGTCCTTGTGCATGTTTTAAAAAATTAAACTATGTATATATTTTTGCACATGGATTCATGAACAAATAATTGCACCCTATGTTACTGACAATTGTCCTTATTCAAATATAGGTACAATTTGCATTCATTTTTCCCTTCTGTGGGTAACACTTCATTACAAGAAGTCTGTGCCTTTTTATTCCTTGCTTCATAATTCAGATTCTTGGCACATAATACTGAATTTTATGACTAAAATTGAAGTAAATCATGCACAGCTGTCTCTATTTTAGGCATTTTTTTTTAAGTTTGTTCTGGTAGTGTTGCTATTGTGCAGTTCGGTGTTACTGAATCATTGTGTCCACAATTTTGTATGAGTTATGCTGATTTCTAACCATTTTTCAATTATTGATCACTTTCATGAATGTTCTCTAGATGTCATTGAAAATTTTCTGACAATATTCAAATCTTGGTTCACAAACCACATTGATATTAATGGTAAAAGACTCTAAAAGTATTTTTGATTAGAGGCTGACAAACTACAGCCCAGAAGCCAAATCCAGTTCACAGCCCATTTTGGTATAGTTTTCAAGCCAAGAAAAGTTTTGTTGTTTATCAATGTTTGTTTAAAAGAAGAAGAAAAAGAATGACGCAGACTGCCCGTAAGTACCATCTCCCCTTTTATGGTGAGTTTATGGACTCCTGGTTTTAGGTTATTCCACCATAATTATTTGCTGCTTTTACAATACCTTGTTCATAGTAGTAATTCAATAAAGTATATCGGATACTCATATTATTCACTTCAGTGATTTGTTAATTTTTATTTTATTTATAAAATTGTAACAAAACTAACATTACTGTAAAAGGAAAATAAATTATTAGAGTAATCATGCCTTTATTTATATAAATTATCTAATTAAAAATAAAAGACATTATCATTTATATTATCCGAAGCAGGGGAAAATTATTTTTAAGAGATGATACTCAAATGTTTTAAAAATACATTATCAAATATGAGTTAATTGTATAAAACATGTACGAAAAAGACGTGAGGAATTTACTTCTGCAACCTCCACCTCCCAGGTTAAAGCGATTCTGCTGCGTCATCCTCCCTAGTAGCTGGAACCACAGACATACACCACCATGCCTGGCTAATTTTTGTATTTTTATTGGAGACACGGTTTCGCCATGTTGGCCAGGCTAGCCTTGAACTCCTGACCTCAGGTGATCCACCCACCTTGGCCTCCCAAAGTGCTGGAATTACAGGCGTGAGCCACTGCACCTGGCTGATATATAGGTTTTCCAATGAGATCAATCATGTAAATATTTTATCATGGTATATTACCATGGTTTGGTATGTAAGAGAACTTCACTTAGCTATAAAAATAAATGCTAAATATATAATTGAAAAAATATAAAGTCTATTTAAAGCTATATGTTTAAATTTAGTGATTTCTAGCCCAAAGAATAGAGGCATAAAATGCAAATGATTAATTCATTAAAAAGATTTCATTAATAAGTGTCAGGAGTAGACTGGGAACTGAATTTTACAGAATTTCTTACATTCTCTTCAGAAAACTTCCCCTTCTATCTCTCTACAACTGATTTCCATTTGTCAGCTGACTCCAGTGTTTCTTAACCAAAATCCTACCCACTTTTATTGCCATATTTATTTAGTTCTATTAAAGGCAGCAACATGAGTTTTTGTTTATAATCGTTAAAAAAAAAAACCTCAATACACATGCAACAACCAGAAATATTTTAGTCATAGATTTCATATGAAACTATTGAGTTTTTATTTTTTGTAACCAAAGTAAATGACATACCAATTTAAAAGGGAAAAGAAATATAATGAAAGAGCTTATATTTGAGCCTTTCCTATTTGTTAAATACCTCCTGGCATTATTTCATTTAATTCACACAATGATTCTAGGCAGCAGGTACTGTCATTAGCTTCTTTCTGCAGATCAAAAGTTGGAAGACTTTACTCAAGGTCATAAAGCTAACAAGCATGAACCCAAAATTCAAGTCCTTAATCTCGAGCACTGGATTAAGTATGCTTAATGATTACATACAGCTTTCCGTTTATCCATTGTATTACCCTGGTATATGGAACATTATATGTAAGTCTGGGGCATATTTGAAGAGCTAAGACAAATGCAAATGTTAGGAAAAGGAGAGAAAGGAAAAGAGAGAGGTTACTGAGAGGAACTATAATTGTATCATAAATATCTTTAGTATTTAAGCATACACATAAATCTGAATCATGTAATTATTGATGTAAAGTGATAAACAGTTATAAAGTTTTATGCACTTGATAAGAAAACAAAATGCAGTGACTTACTTAAGATTGAGAACATACACCGCTTCTAATCTTAACGTCCTTGAGCTCTGTAATACGCAGGCTGCTGCTTGCCACCACTGGGCATGCGCAGAGTTGCTGGCTTCGTCTCATGGGTTATTCTCAAATTCGACTGCATTGGAATCACCTGGGATGCTTTAGCGTTACTAATGTCCAAATCCTACACCCAGAGATTCTTATTTAATTGGTCTGGGATAGGACCTGAGCAACAGGTGTTTTAAAACATCCTCAGGTGATTCTAATGTTTTCTGAGTCTTGGGAACAGCTTATTTTAACTACTTGCTGATGGGCATACCCCTTCCCTGCTCACATCCTCGCAAAGCAGTTGATGCTCAGAGATTTGGTCTGCTACAGATGAAGGTAAGAGTCTTTATATCTTTCAGGTTCTCAAGTGTGTTTCTCCAAGTGTGAGCCCTGAACCAATATTTGCATCACTTGGGAACAAGTGAGGCACATAAATTCTCAGACCCAGTCTAGATCATTGGATAAGAAACCTGGGAGTGGGATCCAGAAATCTAGCTTAACAAATCCTTCAAGTGATACTGACACCCACTAAAGTTTGGGAACTACTGTAAGCCCAAAGAACCCAGTTAGGTATTTATACCTTTTTCCCATTTTTCAGTAGAAGATTTAAAACAAACAAAAAAATACTGCTCATTTTGTTTTATGATTTATATTTTGAAGGAACATATAATTTACATTTTATATTACATTCCAGTTCTTTCAGATTCAACTTCATGGTAAGGTTTTAATCTATTCATTTCACCAGTCACATCACATACACACAAAAATGTGTGTGTATATAATGTTATATCAGATATATCAAATGTGTTTATATAATATTATGATTTCTTTGAGGTATATTTTTGCATCACTGCTGTAAGTAGTTGAGGTAATTTGCTTTTAATTTGTGGTTTGAATTTTTAAGACCGAAGTAGGCATTTAGCATAATCTGAGTACCTAAAAATCTATATGGAGATTGAAAGTTTCAAATCCATCTATAATAATGCCTATAAACAAGGTAAAGGTGCCTGTAATGTATTTATGCATATATATGGATAGATAATATAATGTGTTATATAAATACATATTATATTGAGTTATATAAAATATTTTATTGTCATTTAACAGCAAATGATAAACTTTATGTAGATTTTATATAGATACATACTCTGCCATTTGGTTGAAATATTAGAGGCAGAAAATTTTAAGAGTGTAGATCTAGAGTTCTTCAGACCCTAGTTCATCTCCAGGTTTGCTCATACTAATTAACTGTGATTTTTAAGAAACTATTTAGATGTTTAAGTTTTCAGTAATATTTTGTTTCTTTTATATTCCAGTGTCTTTCTGTGTGAAACAGAAACAATAGTATCTATTTCATAGTGCCATGGTGAAGTTAATATTTGAGATAATATGTGTAAGTCTCTTAAGGCTGGTAGCCATGAGACAGCACTGAATAGGGATTAGCTATTTTTATTTACATTATAATATGCAAATATTTCTTTATATAACATAACCTTTTTTAAGAATGTATACTTTTAGAGGTTCCATGAAAATACTTTATTTTGCTGTTTTAATAAATAATATTGTCAACTTTTATATTAAAAGTTTTGTGGAGAAGGTCTGCAGGCCTAAAGAACTACCTTGAAGGTTATAATAAAGTGATTTACATAGTAGTCTATTGTTCACTGTAAATGCAGTGGAACCTTGATAAAATATGACCTGCTATAGCATGAAATTTAGCATAATCCCATTGATTGGTGCTGGTTACTGAAAGAACCAGAAGGTTCTTGTTATATTATTTTATCTTTATCTCAGTTGCCTGGCAAAGACCCAACAAATCATGTTTTAATGAAGTCCATCTTTGGGAGAAAAATGGAACAAAATACTATTCTTTACTTTTACAGAGCTCTTATAGTATTTATGCTAAATAAATGGAGTATAGGCATTAACAAAAAGGCATCACTTGTCTGGGAGGTAAAAATAAAATAAATGCAAATCGTTATAAATGCAAATCGTTATACATACAAACGTTTTGAAGTTTTGTCCTTAAAGTATTGAGAATGTAGTATGCCAAATAATCGAGTTACTGAAGTTCGTTGAATTTACAGCAGCTTATTGATTTTTATGGCCATGTTTTGTCTATAAAATGATACAGATGTTATCTTGAGTGTCATTCATAATTTAAATAATATTCAAAGGTTCTAATATTCTAATGTAGATCTCTAATTTGTTCTGAATACCTCACATTATTTTTTAAATTATCTTTTGAATATTTGTGTTGGATACATTGCATAGTTAAAGAATATAAACTGTGATTTGACATCATGTTTTATTTGCTTTGTACTTCAGTTGCTAGCATGGTGCTCGTCGTAAGGCAGACACTCAGTAAATGTTTTCTGAATGATGGAAAGTTTCTAATTTTTCATGCATTGATGAGCTATACTATGTGTGTAATTTTATACTACTCGTGTTGCTTTTGTTTGAGGAAATAGTCATGCCTAGTCTTGTTGTTTTCTTCCATCTGGAGATATATCCATTGGAATAACCCTCCTGATCTCTCTCTACCCCCATTCATGCCTTCCCAGGAGCCAAGAAATGATGCAAGTGACAGATGACTCTGGAACTAGAAACTGGGATTGCTTTGTTTGTTAATCCTTTTTGTCCTCATGTCATGTCATATTGGGATCCACCTCTCAATGTAGAGCAGGAGCCTGGGTCTATTCCTGACCATGTGGTAGGCTTGGAGGTATAAAGCCTACAGGGGGAGACCTGTGGCTCTGCACCTCTACCTGTAACTGTACAGAGGAGTCTTCCTGATTCTTGGGTGAAGATGAGGATGTCAACACTTAGGGATTAGGATACAATCCACATAAGCCACAATCTATATTTACTTCATCAGTGGTGAAGCTGGTATTTTTATTTCCCTTTTTTTTTTTTTTTCCTATTTCTGCCCACCTTGATTGTTTCAGAACTCAGACAGGAAAAAGTGGGGTGTGTATATTGATTCTCTTGAACTTCAACAGATTTATACATATATAACTTTTATGTTGGAAATGCCACTGACATAAAGGCTTGGATGGGCAAGGAGAGCATGCTGGTAATAAGCATTCACTTAGCTGGAGCTCAAATCAGCATACCTGGAAAACATGCTACTAGACAGACAAGTGGTTTTCATTTGAGAGCTCTTAAAACAACGGTTCATAAATGTCATAGTGCCAATAAATATTAGAGATGTGGTATTCATATTGTGACGAGAATCCTAGAGAACTCCTAATTTTCCATGCGTATTCACCAGATTACTTTTAGTAACTGGCAAGTGTACACAAAATATTCATATCCCTAGTTTTACGAGCAGGGATATAGTTTTGTTTCTGAAGTACTGTCATCTCATGTAATAGAAGACAATTTTTTTCTGTTTTCTCCAAACCAGCACATATTTCCCAGTCACAGATTTTCCTAAATATACTTAGGTATTGGCAGATTTTTTTTCTTCCTTATGTGGTTGCCATTTGTGTACTGCCATCACTGATTAGAAGTTGAAAAAAAAATTAAAATGTCCCATATAGAATATTTTAACTTATGTCCCATTTTTGTCAAAAGCTTAACTTTTTACTTCACATAAAGTTATTATTTTTATAGCACTCTGTATTTCTATGACTAGCAACATTGTCTTTGCATATTCAAAAACCTGAAATAGGAAAACATACACAGTATCACATTTTCCTGGTTGATAGCCTATCCAGTAGGTGGATTTATTGTTCAAAGCAAATGGAATCAAATATAAAAATCTATAATATTTGGGATGGGATTTATCATCATGAAATGAAAGAGATTGTATATACATACATACACACATATATGCTTAAAAAATCTCTTATTTGATCCCATAAATTACAACTCAAACCTATTAGCCTTTATCATATTATTTCTCTTCCTTCGTCCTATACTTGTCCATTTTGCTCTTCTCCTAGCTCTCCTTTCGAATCACTCCCCTTTACTACTGGCCGGACAAAATCCCCTACAGCACGGTTGCCTCTTAAAGTTAAAACATTTCTTGAATAAATTAATTAATACATGTAGTAGTTAAAGCAAGAGGAGTTAAATTGAAAGCATGACTCTACCAATTTAGAGCTGAATAACTCAAAGTGTAGTTTTAATATCTTTAAACATCGGTTTCCTCCTTTGTGCTTTGGGGAGAAGATATCTTTTTTCAGCATTGTTATGAGTATGAGGGATAAAGTGAATTAAGTGCTTTATATATATAATATAAGTACTCAGTAAAATGTAGCTAATATTATTAATAAAACATTGTACGTTATTAATTAAACATAATATTAAGAATATTATTCACCAATGGTTAATCATTATTATTAATAATTTAAAATTGTTATTGATAATTAATAAGGCATCAATGATAAGAACACTTAGAAATACAAGATAATATCCTATGAGTCATATGATATCATACAGCGTTCGGACTTGCAGGAAGTGAAGATACTAATGTCACATCCATTGCTTTTTCCAGACTCTCCTTACGTTAACCTTCCTACGTTTTTGTGAGAACCCTTACCCAGAAAACAGGTCCGCTTGGGAAGTGGGCCTGATATGTTTAGCCTCCCCACCTCACGACAGGTATTTCTGACATAAAGTCACATTCTGACCCCAGTGACCAGTTTATATAGGGCATGGTATTCTTTTACCATGCGTGGCTTTCCACCGTTTCCTTCAAGAAAGGTGTAAGAAAGCCTCAGAGGGACTATGCATTTGTTCCAGTGGCAAAGGAAAAAGTAAAGGGTTATATATACCACATTTTAGGTCCATTTGGAACACAGGAGGTTTTTGTGGTCTTGCTCTGAAACCTAGCCTAAAAAACATCATGAATAATATGGCTTCTGTGGAGAAATTTCTTTTGAATTCTGAACAAAGAAATTTTAGAAACACTCCCCTTTACCATTGCAGATGACCCATGTAAAAGGTTTCAAATGTCTCAGTATACAAATGACATATACTTTGGAGTTTTCTGTTCATCTTCAGTTCCTGAAACATAATAATTATTTCTAAGGGGCAGACTTTGATTTGCAGATTACTGGGCACACTACTGTTTCTTTCTTTGTATTTTTCCCACACATCTTTTCCCTTAAAGCACACTACAACATCATTATCACAGTGCTCCTATCAATGTTTAAAAGCCCACTTCTGAAAGCCAGAATACCTTTGTTCAATGCTGATTTGTATTTGGCTTTGTAGAAAAAAATTAACTTAAGAGAAACTTTACTGAAACATGAATACTAACCCAGAACAGGCATTGTATTTGAGTGAATGTAACTTTGCACCACTTCTGAGAGGTTTAGATTGCTCAATTCCCTAGCCACTCCTTCAGGCCCTGGGTGACACTCTGAAATAGATTAAGTCCATTGCCACCTCCTTTCTCTTTTCTTTGTAATGGATAATATTACTGTGTCTTTTGTAAAACATACTGAGTTTCTGAGATGAATGACAATAACAGCAAAGAAGAAAGGTATTGCTTTGGGATTAAAATGAAACTAAACAAATTTTTACTGGCTTTATCTCTGGCAAGACTGCAATAGAATGCTTTTTCTCAAGTGTCATGGAATTTAATCTGATATAATAATCTCAGAATCTAAATAGGGATCAAGGACTGTCTTCATTTTGAACCTGTTGAAGTTTTCTTCTCCGTACATTCATGGTTATGATAAGAAGTTACAGCCACTTAGACCTGTTGGAAGTTTATGGAGTATGACCTATTTATGAAGTTGTATGTAAACAAACTATTAATATATATCCTCATAGCAAAACACAAGGTGATTAATTTAATCTACATTTTGAACACTAAGCACTTATAAGATA
>NW_012105365.1:7144002-7150805 GCF_000951045.1 Mandrillus leucophaeus
GATTTATATTGTCAATTTATGTAAGCACATGCTGAGATTATGTTTGGGATCTTTTAGAATCGATAATCAATTTGGGGGAAAACAGTATCTTAAGCATTTAGTCTTCCATTCTGTTAACAATTATATATCACATCAATTATTTTGGCTGATTTTCCTGTAATGTTTTGTAGTTTTCATAGTTTATGTCTTACACATCTTTTATTATATTTATCTTTATTATTTTCAAAATTTAAATACTATCATAAACAGAATTATTTTAAAAATTATATTTTCAAATTGTTTATTCTAATATTAGTTTAGTAATTATAATTTAGTAATGCAATTTATTTTTGCATATTGATCTTCTCTCCTGCAATTATGGTAAATTGACATTAATTTTACTAGCTTTTTGTTGATCACTGAACATAAAAATTTATTTAAAAATTTATGTCATCTGTAAATAGCCAGTTTTGCTTTTTTCCCCCTAAATCTTTGTTCCTTTATATATCTTTTTTCTCTCAACTTTTTTACCAGCTAGGAATGCAGAAAAATGTTGGGCATGTGCCGACAGTGAAATTCTAACCTTGCTTCAGATCTTACACAAAAAGCCTTTATAAATGAGTATGGAATTTTCCCACATTTTTTTTAATCTGCTGGGTTAATTATATATTAATTTTCATTATTTTGTCAATACGTTGAATTACATTAACTGATTTTCAAATATCAAGCCAACGTAGAATTTCTGGAATAAACCCATTTGGTCGTGATATATTATCTTTTTCATAGATCGATGACTTCAATTTGTAAATATTTTATTACAGAGTTTTGCATCTTTTTCATGATATATTACTTTACAGTTTTCTCTTTGTTAACCTTATTTCTTTTTCCATTATATAATGAGTCACAAAAGGAATTTATTTATTTTCATTCTTTCATTTTTATTGCTAGCACAAGAAAACTCATAGCCTTAAGTTCTTATAGAGTTGTTTAATTTTATTTCATAATTTCTCATATGCAGTTTTGATTTTTCATTAATTTTTAGAAATTCTGCAATTTTATTATGTATTTTCCGTTTTACACAAAAGGTATAAAATAAAATTTATAAATTTTCAATTGGAAGATCGCAGGATACATGCATTCAGGAGGAACATCTCCCACAGAGAGAAAGGGAGTTTGGGAGACTGGCACACTCCTAGCAGATCTTTCAAGGGAAGGCACTGAGAGTCGATGGAGGGAGGACATAAATGTTGAGCTGAATGGGGAGGAATCTGGGAATAGTGCAGGGGCTACTGAGCACTGGGACTCGTTCCTGGACCTCAGTGACTCCTAGTAAAGGGGTGAGTTGGGCAGGTGAGGAGTGGCTCACTTTCTCCATGGACCTCCAGAATCCTATCAGCAGGAGACCTCACAACATCATGGACACTTGAGCTAGCAGGGGGACCTGCTTAGAGAGGTGATGGGGCAGACTTCAGCCTGTGCAGAGCTCAGAGGGCTTAGTATGGAAACATCTGCAGTGGAGCATGGCCAGAAATGCCCATCCCTCCCTCAAAGACAGCAATGCTCCTCTAGGAGACTAGCCTTAATGACTGTCAGAACTGGATGGAGCAGCGAGGTCTTGCCCATGAGACAGAGCCAGCCTGATGTGAGTGGCCCTCCTTTCTGCTGGCCCTTCCCAGGACCCTAGCCTGGCTATACCTGCTTGCAGTGCAGCCTCGGGGGCCCAACCAGGGTGCTTCTGAAGGACCCTCATTATAGCTCCTTTGCTGGCAGACCATGTTTGACCATTGGAGAGCTCCCACAGATTGGTCCCTGCCGACATGCACCAGCCCACAGGCACTCTTCCCCTACTGCAGCCTCCCCTGAGTTTCTTTGCTGGCATGCACTCGCCCACAGCCCCCTCCCCACCCACTGCTTTGTCAGCATTCCCATAGGCAGACTTCACCTCCCCTCCCCCTCCAGCACACATACTCTACTGTGCCACTGCTGCCAGCCAAGCACACCTTGCTGCTCCCTGCCTGCTGATGTGAGGGCACCTGGCCATGTCACAATCACTGGTGTGAACTTGTGTGTGAACATCAGCAACCCTGCCCCCTAGCACCGCCAATGAGGCCAGTGCAAATGTGTAGGAGTGCTGGCAGCCCCATGCATACCAGCACCCCATGCCTACCACCATCACCACTGGGACTAATGCAAGCACAGGTGCCAGCAACCCTGTCCCTACCAGTGCCCCACCACCACTATGCTGCTGCTACAAGCACATGCAAGAATGTCACAGCCCAATCGACATTGTTACCCTGCTTCAGCTGACACATGTGTACCTCACCACACTGCTGTGGCTAATGGCATGGGCAAGCAAGCACGGATTCTGTTGCCACTGCCTGAATGAAGTGATGTTTTCCTATTGGACTAATCTTTTTATCATTATATATTGTCCCTCATTGTCATTTTCAACTGCTGTTGCTTTAAAGTTTGTTTTATGTGATATAAAAAGAGCTACTCCTGCTTACTTTTGATGTCCATTTGCATGGAATATCTTTTTCCACCCCTTTACCTTATGTTTATGTGAGTCCTTATGTGTTACATGCATCTCCTGAAGACTGCAGAAACTTGGTTGGTGAATTCTTATCCATTCTGCCATTCTGTGTCTTTTAAGTGGTACATTTAGGCCATTTTATTCAACATTAGTATTGAGATGTAAGGTACAATTCTATTTATTGTGCTATTTGTTGCTGAATATCTTTTTTTCATTGTGTTATTTTTATGTAGGTCCTGTGAAATTTGTGCTTAAAGAGGTTCTATTTTGGTGTATTTCAAGGATTTGTTTCAACATTTAGAACTCTTCATTCTGATGCTAAAACCTGGCAAAGACACAACAACAACAAGAAAAAAAAACTTCAGGCCAATATCTTTGATGAACATAGATGCAAAAATCCTCAACAAAATACTAGCAAATCAAATCCAGTAACACATCAAACACTAATGCATCACCATCAAGTATGATTTATCCCTGAAATGCAAGGTTGGTTCAGCATGTGCAAATCAATAAATGTGATTCATTACAGAAACATAATAAGAAACAGAAACCACATGATTAGCTCAATAGACACAGAAACGGCTTTTGATAAAATTCATCATCCTTTCCTGTTAAACAATCACACATAGGCATTGAAGGAATAAACTTAAAAATAACAAGAGCCATCTATGACAATCCCACAGCCAACACTGTACTGAATGGGCAAAAGCTGGAAGCACTCTCCTTGAGAACAAGGACAAGACGAGGATGCCCACTCTCACCACTCCTATTCAACATAGTACTGGAAATGCTAGTAAGAACAATCAGGCAACATAAAGAAGTAAAAGACATCCAAATAGGAAGAGAGGAAGTCAAACTATCTCTGCTTGCAGATGATATGATTCTGTACTTAGAAAGCCCCATAGTCTCTGCTCAAAAGCTCCTTAAGCTGATAAATAATTTCAGGAAAATTTCAGAATAAAGAGTCAATGGAAAAAGTCAGTACCATTTCTATACACCAACAATGCCCAAGCTGAGAGCTAAATAAATAAAGCAATCTCATTTACAATAGCCACAAAAGAATAAAATACCTAGGAATACAGCTAACCAGAGAGGTGAAAGACCTCTACAACAAGAATTATTAAAGCACTGCTCAAAAAAAATCAGAGATGACACAAACAAATGGAAAAACATTTCATGCTCATGGATAGGCAATATCAATATTATTAAAGTGGCCATAATTCTCAAAGCAACTTATAGATTTAATACTATTCCTATAAAACTACCAATGATATTCTTCACAGAATTTGAAAAGAAAATATATTTTAAAATTTGTATGGAACCAGAAAAGCTACCAAATAGCCAAGGCAATCTTAAGAAAAAAAAAAAATCTGGAAGCATACCTTTCTCCAAACTATACTGCAGGGCAACAGTATAACCCAAACAGCTTCGTATGGGTACAAAAAACGACAAATAGTCCAATGGAACTAAATAGAGAGCCCAGAAATAATGCCACAGACCTATAACAAAGTCAATAAAAGCAAGCAACAGGAAAAAAACTTCTTATTCAATAAATGGTGCTAGGATAACTGGCAAGCCATATGCAGAAGGTTGAAATTGAACCCCTTTCTTACACCATATACAAAATTCACCTCAAGATTGATTGCAGACTTAAATGTAAGACCTAAAGCTTTCTAGGGTATTTATAAATCCCAAAAGATAAACTAGGAAATACCATTCTGGAAATAGGCCTTGACAATGATTTTATGATAAAGAAACCAAAAGCAATTGCAACAAAAGCAAAAATTGACAAATGGGACCTAATTAAACTAAAGAGCTTTTGTACTGCAAAGGAAACTATCAAAAGAGTAAACAGACAACCTATAGAATGAGCGAAAAGTTTTGCAAACTTTGAATCCAGAAATGGTCTCCTATCCAGAATCTATACAGAACTTAAAAAAAAAAAATGAAAAAAAAACAAGCAAAAAACAACCCCACTGAAAAGTGAGCAAAGGACATGAACAGACTATTCAAAAGAAACATATACTCATCCAACAAGTGCATGAATAAATGCTCTACTTTAATTAATTATTAGAGAAATGCAAATCAAAACCGTGAGATACTATCTCACACCAGTCAGAATGACTATTATTCAAAAGCCAAAAAACAGCTGCTGGCGAGGTTACAGAGAAAAAGGAAAGCTTACATTACACACTGCTAGTGGGAATATAGATTAGTTTAACCGTGGTGAAAAGTGGTTTGGTGGTTTCTCAAAGAGCTACAACAAGAACTTCTATTTATCATATAACATTGCTGATTATATACCTGTAGGAAAATAAATATTTTTGTTAATATCATAAAGACATCGGCCCACATGTGTTCATCCCAGCACTATTCACAAGCAAATACATGGAATCAACCTAAATGCCCATCACTGTTACACTGGATAGAGAAAATGTGGTACATTTATACCATGGAATGCTACATGGCCATAAAAATAATGAGATCATGTCCTTTACAGCAATCATGATCCTAAGCAAATTAGTGCAGGAACAGAAAACCAAATAGTGAATGTTCTTACTTGTAAGTGAGAGCTAAATGTTGAGTACACATGAACACAAAGAAGGGAACAAGACACTGGGGCCTACTTGAGGGTAGATGGTGGGAAGAGGGTGAGAAACAAAAAACTACCTATCAAGTACTGTGCTTATTACCTAGATGATAAAACAATGTGTACACCAAGCCCCTATGACCTGCAATTTGACTGTGTAACAAACATATACCTATACCTCTGAACCCAAAATAAAAGTATAAAAAAATTCCCATATGGACAGAGTTTTTTTCTTTGTGCATATCATTATTATGCTGTATTGTTATCAGATAATCTGATTTGTATCAGTTTTACTTATAAAAGTTTTGGAGTTTTCTAATATATTTGGTCAGCTTTTGTGAGTGCTTCATGTGTAGTTGAGAATAGGGTCTTTTATTACTATGTTGTAAAGTTTATGTTTCTCTATGGAATATACTATTTAGACTCCTGTGTACTTACTAAACTTTCATCCACTTGGCCTCAATTAAATTGAAAATGATATTTTAAATATTTACTTTTAGCATTTTTCAATTTCTTTATACATGTTCTATAGTTTCTGTACTACAAAAGTGGTTGCTGTATTTTTGGTGCATAGACCTTCTGCTGTGTCTTCATTGTTAATCTTAACCTTCAGTATTTGAAATGTTCATACTAACACTTAATCCCTGTGGTCTGAATTCTATTTTGTCTAGTAAACTTTTTATCCCGGATTTTTTGTCTTCTCATTGTTTTAATAAATGTGTTGTCTATTCATATTTCCTTACACAATTCAAGCTTATTATTTTATTTTTATTTTGGCTTTTATAAAACTTGCAGTATTTCTTTCTGTGTATTTCCTTAGTTCCTCTTAGTGTGTTGTTTATTTTTGTTTGTTTTCTTCTTATTTATTTATTTTTATTATACTTTAAGTTCTGAGATACATGTGCAGAGCGTGCAGGTTTGTTACATAGGTATGTATACATGTGCCATGGTGCTTTGCTACACCCATCAACCTATCATCTACATTAGGTATTACTCCTAATGCTATCCCTCCCCTAGCTCCCGATCCCCCAACAGGTCCCAGAATGTGATGTTCCCCTTACTGTGACCATGTGTTCTCATTGTTCAACTCTCTCTTATGAGTGAGAACATGCGATGTTTAGTTTCCTGTTCTTGTGTTAGTTTGCTGAGAATGATGGTTTCCAGCTACATCCATATCCCTGCAAAGGACATGATCTCATCCTTTTCCATGACTGCATAGTATTCCATGGTGTATATGTGCCACATCTTCTTTATTCAGTCTATCACTGATGGGCATTTGGGTTGGTTCCAAGACTTTGCTATTGTGAACATACGTGTTCATGTATCTTTACAGTAGAATGATTTGTAATTTTGGGGTATATATCCAATAATGGGATTGCTGAATCAAATGGCATTTCTAGTTCTAGATCCTGGAGGAATCACCACACTGTCTTCCACAATGGTTGAACTAATTTACACTCCCAGCAACAGTTTAAAAGCATTCCTATTTCTCCAGATCCTCTCTAGCATCTGTTGTTTCCTGACTTTTTGATGATCATCATTCTAACTGGCATGAGAGGGTATCTCATTGTGGTTTTGATTTGCATTTCTCTAATGGCCAGTGATGATGAGCATTTTTTCATATGTTTGTTGGCTGCATAAATGTCTTCTTTTGAGAAGTGTCTGTCATATCCTTTGCCCACTTTTTGGTGTTTTTTTTTT
>NW_012105365.1:7152635-7164416 GCF_000951045.1 Mandrillus leucophaeus
AAAAAATTCCCATATGGACAGAGTTTTTTTCTTTGTGCATATCATTATTATGCTGTATTGTTATCAGATAATCTGATTTGTATCAGTTTTACTTATAAAAGTTTTGGAGTTTTCTAATATATTTGGTCAGCTTTTGTGAGTGCTTCATGTGTAGTTGAGAATAGGGTCTTTTATTACTATGTTGTAAAGTTTATGTTTCTCTATGGAATATACTATTTAGACTCCTGTGTACTTACTAAACTTTTATCCACTTGGCCTCAATTAAATTGAAAATGATATTTTAAATATTTACTTTTAGCATTTTTCAATTTCTTTATACATGTTCTATAGTTTCTGTACTACAAAAGTGGTTGCTGTATTTTTGGTGCATAGACCTTCTGCTGTGTCTTCATTGTTAATCTTAACCTTCAGTATTTGAAATGTTCATACTAACACTTAATCCCTGTGGTCTGAATTCTATTTTGTCTAGTAAACTTTTTATCCCGGATTTTTTGTCTTCTCATTGTTTTAATAAATGTGTTGTCTATTCATATTTCCTTACACAATTCAAGCTTATTATTTTATTTTTATTTTGGCTTTTATAAAACTTGCAGTATTTCTTTCTGTGTATTTCCTTAGTTCCTCTTAGTGTGTTGTTTATTTTTGTTTGTTTTCTTCTTATTTATTTATTTTTATTATACTTTAAGTTCTGAGATACATGTGCAGAGCGTGCAGGTTTGTTACATAGGTATGTATACATGTGCCATGGTGCTTTGCTACACCCATCAACCTATCATCTACATTAGGTATTACTCCTAATGCTATCCCTCCCCTAGCTCCCGATCCCCCAACAGGTCCCAGAATGTGATGTTCCCCTTACTGTGACCATGTGTTCTCATTGTTCAACTCTCTCTTATGAGTGAGAACATGCGATGTTTAGTTTCCTGTTCTTGTGTTAGTTTGCTGAGAATGATGGTTTCCAGCTACATCCATATCCCTGCAAAGGACATGATCTCATCCTTTTCCATGACTGCATAGTATTCCATGGTGTATACGTGCCACATCTTCTTTATTCAGTCTATCACTGATGGGCATTTGGGTTGGTTCCAAGACTTTGCTATTGTGAACATACGTGTTCATGTATCTTTACAGTAGAATGATTTGTAATTTTGGGGTATATATCCAATAATGGGATTGCTGAATCAAATGGCATTTCTAGTTCTAGATCCTGGAGGAATCACCACACTGTCTTCCACAATGGTTGAACTAATTTACACTCCCAGCAACAGTTTAAAAGCATTCCTATTTCTCCAGATCCTCTCTAGCATCTGTTGTTTCCTGACTTTTTGATGATCATCATTCTAACTGGCATGAGAGGGTATCTCATTGTGGTTTTGATTTGCATTTCTCTAATGGCCAGTGATGATGAGCATTTTTTCATATGTTTGTTGGCTGCATAAATGTCTTCTTTTGAGAAGTGTCTGTCATATCCTTTGCCCACTTTTTGGTGTTTTTTTTTTTCCTGTAAATTTAAGTTCTTTGTAGATTCTGGATATTAGCCCTCTGTCAAATGGATAGATTGCAGTATATTGTTTTTTAAATTAGATGCTGAAATTAAAACTACAATGAGATATTACCTCACACCTGTTTATTATTACAAAACCAAAAGATAACTGTTGTGAAGATGTGAAGAAAAGTGAACTCTTGAGCAGTGTTGGTGAGTACATAAATTGGTATGGCCATTATGGCAAACAGTGTGGAGGTTCCTAAGAAAATAAAATATAGAACTGCCATATTGTCTTATTCCATTTTGCATTGCTAGAAAGGGATACCTGAGATAGTAGAAAAATAAATAATTCTATCGTGAAGACACGGGCATGCATATTTAAGACTGCTATGTACTTACACAACTTTAATCCACTTGGCCTGAATTGGATTGAAAATGATATGTTAAATATCTGTTTTTTAGCGTTTTTCTAAAAAATGCTAGACCAAAGGACAGTAATTTATAGAAGAAAGAGATTTATTTGCTTTACAGTTCTTCAGACTGTATGAGCATTGGACCAGCATCTGCTTAGCCTCTTGTGAGACCTCAGGAAGCTTTTACTCATCACAGAAGGTGGAGAGGAAGCAGGAGTGCTCATGGTGAGAGAGGAAGCAAGAGAGAAAGGGGGAGGTACTAGCCTCCTTTAAACAACCCAGCTCTCTCTTGAACTAACAGAGTGAGAACTTACTCATTACTGTAAGGCAGGCACCAAGTCTTTCATGAAGTTTCCTCCCACATGATCCAAACACCTCCCACTAGGCCCCACCTCCAGCATTGGGGAATCACATTTCAACATGAGATTTGGTAGTGACATATCTAAATCACATCACATATGACCCAGAATCTTAGATCTGAGTGTGTATTTGAAGGTTAAGAAAGCAGTATCTTCAATAGATATGTGCACTCCCACATTCACTGTAGCTTTACTCACAATAGCCAACACATGTGCCTGTCAGTGATGAATGAATAAAGAAAATGTGGTGTGTGTGTGTGTGTCTGTATGCACACAAAGTAGAATGTGATTCAACCAAAACAAACAAACAAAAAAAAAAAAAATGAAAGAAATCCTGCCATTTTACAACATAGAGAAACCTGGAGGGCATTATGTTTAGTGAAATAAGTCAGAGAAATATAAATACTGTGTGATCTGACATATGTGGAATCTAAAATTTGTCACACTTATAGAAACAGTAGAAGGTTGGTTGCTAGGAGCTGAGGAGTTGGGGGAAATGAGGAGTTTTGATCAAAGAGTATAATCTTTGAATTATAAGATGGGTAAGTTCTGGGGATTTAATGTACAACATGGTGACTATAGTTAATAATAGAAATATTGTGTACATGCAGTTTGCTAAGAGATTAGATCTTCAATGTTTTTACCACAAACAAAAAAGTAACTATGTGAGGTGATGGATGTGTTAACTAATTCAATTGTGGCAGTCATTCCACCATATATTAGTGTATCAAATAATCCCATTATACAACTTAAATATATACAACTTTGTTTGTCAATTATATCTCAATAAAGCAAAAGAAAGTTAGATATTGGGAAAACAGAGATAAATAAAACAGAAACTCATTTATTTATCCTAGAGATCTCATTTTTGCAACGGAGATATGTGTCAAGAAACAGTAATTACAATGTGGTTGAAGTAAGTACTTCATATGTGCACAGTGCTATGGCAATAAACAGGGGCAAAATAAATTCTAATTCAGTGTTAGTATTTACCATCAATCACTTTTTAATCTCAAAAACAGGAAGACTATCAAAGATATTTTAGAGTAGTTAAGAAATATTAGGAATATAGACTTTCTTAGGAGATAAATGGTTTGTCTCACATCATCAAAGTTTGTTACGCACTTGTTGCCAAGAGACTTCCTAGTAAGTAATCAATCAATGACAGCTTGATTAACAAATTCCTGGAAATTTGAAACTCATTTTAGAGAAATCTTGAGCCACTGTGCTGCATGCATTTTAATCATACTTGGCTAAAATATCTTAATGCGTGACTTTTTCTCAGTGGTTGAAGAACTGTCACAAGTCAATATCTCAATGTACGTTTGATTTTCTATATGTCCACATCATTCCTGGATGGAGTAGAGATTCTGTCTTCATTCTAACAGCTGGGATATAGGTTTTGTTCTTGCAAGTCACATAGCAGGAAAGTGACTATTATTATTTTAGAAGATATTTTATCCTAATTTGCCTGGAAGAGTCTGTTTATCCATATTGTCCTGCTATGATTATTAGTAGGGTCTCCCTTTGCCTTAAAATGTCATGGTTTGAAAGACACATTGTAAAGTCGCTGTTGTTATTTACATTGAACAATAGAATGGTTGCTACTTTATACTTAATGCAAATTTTTTCAATGAAAAACATCAATCAGATTTTGACTTTTATGTTTTTACCTCTAACTGTGAAATACAAAACTTAGTCTCCACAATAAAGAAATTTTAGGAATCGATATGGTGATGAAGGATTTTAGGGCTTCAGCAAAGCCGTGGCTCTCAGTTTTTCAGGGGCTTGTTCACTGGAGCTATTAGGGAAGAAGAGAAGTCCATGCCCTTTCCTCAATTTCTTTGCCATATCTTGACACAGATTCCAAAGCTAAAGCTTCCTTTAGTACTTTGTATTTTTCCTCTCCATCATTTCTCTGCATAGGCATAGATTACAATTGCCAATTGGAGGTCTTTATAGCTATTAAAGAATATCTGATAGAACACTTTGACAGACCTATTTCCTCTCTCCTTGCTGCTGAAATACAAGTTTAAGAGGGAATACATTTTTGTCCTACTAACTGAAATATCTATAGCAAATAGAACAGTGCCTGGCTCAAACATATTTGGTCGTGAGTGAAGAGGCATTTCTTAAATATTCATAATGTGTTCAGCCATTTGCCAAGAAAAGTAAGGGGCATGTACAACATGAGATCTGGTCTCACTCATCAGAAGTCTTGTAGAGGACTAACAAATTAATGACATAAAGCTGTTGTAATAAGAGTAATATTATGTGTAATGTAGGCTAGTAGTGCTATGGAACTTCAAAGAAAAGAAACGTCTTTAAGGATAGAATCAGGGAAGTTATGGAGAGTGTTGGCCTTAATCTTGACCTCCTGAGTGGATAGAAGAAAGAAAATATACACCAAATGAAAGGGGGAAAAAAAATCAACAAATTCTTTCACATGAGCAAGCACAGGAAGTATGTAAAACATAATAAGAAGTCTCAAAGTGAGTAAAACAACACAAGAGGGAAAAACCAAACTTTTGGTAGGATTCCTCAGTTTAATGTGAAACTGAGTTGACTCAAACATGAGGTCAATAAAAAAGTGCTAATATGCATTGCAATAAATGAATTGATAAATAATATTTTTCTTATATAATATTGTAAATAGTCTTAATATTTCAGTCTAACATCTCATATTTTATTCTTTTTCTTTAATCATTTAATTATCTGTTCTCCTAATGATGAACACAAATTGCCCCCAAACTTCCTGCTGACACAAACAGTGGGTCAGCATCCACTTTTTTCAACCCCTCACTTTGTATGAACTTTGTAATACTTTTCTGGGATGTGTATTCAGGAGTAAGATCATTGGTTCATATATAGTGTTGCTGGAAATAGAGTGTATATAGTTCATACCCTAGAGCTTCTGGAAATAGAGAACTTTCTGGATTGGCCATACTCTCTAGATTGCCTCATCCAAAATACAATTGACTCCCATCTCTTCACATTCTTTCTAATAGTATTATCCATCTTTTTGCACTTTTGCCTTTCTGATGGGTATAAACTCATATCTTCTCTTCTTGTTCTTTGAAGTAAATAATATATTTTTAAAAGATACATAATATGTTTTTTATGGAAAAAGTTTATCATATTAAACTATCATTTTTTTATTTGCTACCAGCTTGACAGCACACCAACATTAATTTTCTTAGTTATTGTTGGTAATGTGAATAAAAAAAAGGTAATGTAATGTTTTAGCTCTGAAGTCACCCTGGTAGCATTGGAAATGTCTCATATCAGTAAGACAAACCACTTTAATTGAGCTAAGAAAAGGAGGCAATTTGATGTATAACTTTTTATATAAATAGTGACATCTATAACTGCCATTAAAATTTCCTAATATGTGAATAAGTTAAAGGTTATCATCTGCTGGATATTTAATGGATTGCAGTAGAATTAAAGCAGGTGACCCTTGCAGGTTTTATAAATTTGATCGATCACAATGTAATTGTTAAGGCAGAATAGCAATTAATTTTCATTAAGGAGAGAGGTCATTAATACTTATTGTTAGGGAAAATGGCTAAGTTGTAATATAAGAGAGTTGATAGTTTTTTGCAATTAAAAACCTTCACTTAACTTCCTGACTTCATGTGCAAGGGAAGCTATTGTAAAGTTATCAGCCTCTCTCCATGGAAAATTGATATAATGGCATATGAGTAAGGAAGTGAAAATAATTGTATGTATATATGTGTGTGTGAGAGAGAGAGAAAGAGAGATGATGGCAGAAATATAGCCTATCCACAAGTATTTTAGAGTTAAAAAGGAGACTGATTTGACATAATTTGTTACATTAGCTTCACTTACAGGTCAACGTACTTGTATGTATTTTACAACTTTTCTTCAACCCACTTTTTATTTTTAAAATATATTAGTACATCATCTCTGGGCTTCCTAGGAAATGAAGAATTAGGAAGGAAAAATAGCTAAAACTGGCATAAATATGCAGGAGTTCAATGTTGTTACTCATATACATCTATTTAATTAGAAATAAAAAGTTACATACTTTTTTAATGTTTGTGACCTTCATTCCTAGACTAGTAGTTGTCAAAGTATAGTGAGTATGAAATATAGAAAAGCTAGTTAAGATAAAATTTGCTGAACTCCAGTCCTAGGATAATTATTCAGCAAGTTTGAGTCAGTGATTAGCATTGCATTTAAACTAGCATGGTAGGTGATTCAATGAATGTGTTTCTGGATATATCACTGCTCTAGATTTATTCGTATGTACTTTTTGTGTAAGTAAAAAAATCTCATATTGAATACATGGTTTGTAGTCTGCTTTTTATCATTTAGCCACATATTGTGACTCTTTCTATGTCAGTTAACATACTTATATAACATAATTATTCATGGAAATATATATTTCCAGTGGATAAATAGATGATACTTTAATTTTTGTAGTTGATAAATTAGGTCAATTCCTAGGCTTAAGGATTGATATATAATCTTACCATATAGTATGATATAATACTTTCTCTCCTAAAGCTCGGTGATCTCTAAAGAATTAATTATAACAAGTAAGTAAATAAATCCTATAATAAAATGAATAAATGCAATAATTAGTCCCTATTTTTTAAAGCTTACACGATTTTCTCTCTTAAGAGTAATTAATAAATAGCATTTGCATTTTTGGCATAAAATAAGCAAAATACTCCTGTACTATTTAAGTATGCTAAAATGCAAAAGGATTGCATTATTAACTATATCCCGTATTTTAAATATTCCTTGGTTCTTCATTATACTCTCCTCAAGAGAGTTAGCTATAAATTGCTTCTTAACCTCTTTTCTTCTACCATTCAGAAAGTCTATAGGGGCAAATTTTTAATTTTTTATACATCAAATAAGTTTGAGCATCGGGATGAAAGGTAAATTTTTTGCTCATTTTTCAACATTATGTGAACTTTACTTACCATACTTTGATGATTATAAAATAGTTTTATGATATCAACATAATGCTCATTTAAAGAATGATTGAACAGAAGCATAAATCTTTGATAATAGTTATTATCAAATCACTAACTGACATAGTTACAATTTTCATGAGTCAAGAATTTTCCAAAGTTTGTTTCAAGATGTTTTCATTTCCTGAATACTGGTTGACTATGTGAATTTTTAAAAAGTATAATGACTAGAAGTAAATATGAATCTGAATCTATGATGACAAACTTGGGGCACTTTATTATGCAGTTAGTTTACAAAGTATGTTTACCTAAACATTTCCTACATGGTTAAAAAAAAAAAAGGCTAAATTGAAAAGTACCATTGTGGACTAACATCAAATGATGAGTTTGATTAATTTTTAGGTATACTATTAATAAGATGAATTATCAACATTTTATTATAACAGACTATACAAATTGATATTAAAGTTGTGAGTATGTATTTTAGAAATGGACTTATTTTTGCTTGTAATGATTAAGAAATAACATATTTTACCATACATATAATAAGGCTATACATACAATATGGGAAAATGAATATGAAGAGGAACTCAAACCTTCCTATTACTGAAGCTAATAAATTTCTTAGTATGGGTTTACAATAAAATTCTATCCTTCTAATAGCTAATCTATGGTAGAAAGTGTGTATGTCTATTATTTAACGAGAGAAAACATTTTTACTAATTTAAAACATGTATTTAATGGGAAATTATTAATTTAATAAAAATATTTATCATATAAAATTATTAAATGGAGATTATGAAACATACCTATTAGTTTATATACAATCCTTTGCCAATTCTCTGGCTATAAATCCATTGAAAGTAGATAAATAGACTTATTTATCTATTTTGTATCACTGGTGCCTTAAGTGGTATCCGGTTTTTGTTAGCCATCCAATAATTGTTAGTTGAAATCAATCTTAGGAATGCTTTTAAAGCATATACAAAACACTGTTTTTATGGTTAGTATCTATATGGACTTTCAATAAAACCTGAGAACATAACACTAAAATGCATATTATAGAAGGTGTTTTATGTTGCAAGGAGAACTAATGACTTCCAGGTACATAGCTTTCATGTCATATAACTTGCTTGAGAAATAGAATTTAGAACACCTAGACAGATTAAATGATAGAATGCTCTAAATGTAATAACCTTTTAGATATTAATTATCTAAACTGAAGTTTTAACAGAGTCCTAATAACAAGCTGTGCAAGTTCAAACTACGTGATGAAAATATGAAGTGCAAATTATTGGCCATAATGTTTGAAGATAATCCATATGCTTTGTATATGAGAAAGTGAAAACAAAGCTAAATGTTTATAAAGAAAGTAAGGAAGGCAATGAAAGTGATTACAGGGTGTTTGTTTTGTTTTTGTTTTTGTTTTGTAGTTGGGGGAAAATCAAATTATGTTTATGAATGTGATCCAGATTTATCTCTGACACTTTGCCTAAGGCCAGTGAGTGCAACAAAAAGAGCAATGTAGACATAATTTCGGTCATAATTGAAAGGATGATGGAATTTCAGGAACTTGGGTTCATCCATTGATGAGTCAGAGTAAAGAGACAGAAATCCAGCATTTCTATTTCCAGAAAAAGTAATTGGCCAAAGTCAAGCAGGGCTCTAAGGATTCAAACACTGGTGGTATATCAGGAAAAGAGTCCAGGTCTGTAGGAAATGGAGTAGTAATGTAATCAGTGGTACAGTGGAACGAAAGCGTAAGCAGAAACTCAATCCTGGGAATTGGACAAGTGTAGAAAGGATTCAAAGTCTACTGAAGGGGCACCTTTAGGGCTAACTGAATTCTGAAAGGAATTAGAGTGGAGAAATTATAGAAATTGTGACAGAGGCAGGTGGATTCCAATAAGTCTGAGGCCATTGTAAAATATTTTGCTTTTGTCAGGGAATATAGAAGAAACTGGGAGTGTCTGAGCCTATAGTTGGGGACATCAGATGATATAGGTCTAGGAAGCCAGAGTAAAAGGCATAAGATAAAGAATACATTCATTGTCAATCTTATATTTAAAAATGCAAGAAATATTTTCCTGTTTTCTCATTTGACTATAAGAATACATCGGTTTCTATAATGGTCTTCGTTGAGCTACATTCTTTTTGAAGGCCTGATAGGCTTCCAGTTAACTGCATCCCAGTTAACCAGGTGATTTGACTTATCATGGTATAAATTAATATAGTCAATTTGAACTGTGAATTTATTATATTATGGAACTTCTGGTATTATCACTGTAATATTATTTGCTGATTCATAGTTTTAAAATTGTGTTGCTGTTACTTAAGGAAGATAATTGACTTCCTTACAGAATGTAATGATTTGGTAAATGAAGTAATGTTTTTTGGGGAAAAATCTCTATAAATATGCATCAGAGACCAAAATATATAACGTATGAATCTTCTCTCTATTTCCTGTTACCCTAAGAATGGAAGGAAATATAAATAAGAAAGTAAAAGTATTTTTATTGGAAAATTAAAAGTACTAGAAAGGACTAAGGTATCAATGAGAGGTAAAGCAGAGGAAGATATTGGAAGAGGAATAAAGTCCAGAACCTGATACTGTATGATTTGGTTAAGAGAGGCTTACTTAAGTTAAAGCAAAGTTGAGATAGATTTAAGAATTGCAGATGAATAAGAAAGCAATGGACAGAAAGAAAGGATTTATAGACTTGCTATAAGCTATTATTTGCACTCCTTTTGACATTCAGGAGAATCTGGAAGAAATTTAAATTACTGTTAACTTGCTCTTGGCTACAAAAGTGTAATAAATGCAGAGATTTATTCTCATTGAGCACATTTGATAAATCAAGTTACATTTTTCAAAAAATTATTTTCCTTTGCAAGTGTTACAGGTCATTTATTCTGATTATATAAAATTCATTGAGATATTTTAAAATACAGTCATGTGTCACTTAATAGGAATATGTTCTGAGAAATGCTCCTTTGACAATTTTGTTATTGTGCAAACATCATAGAGTGTACTTACACAATCCTAGATGTTATACCTACTATACACCCATGCTATATGGTACAGCCTATTGCTCTGAGGCTACAAATCTGCACAGTATGTTACTTTGCTGATACTTTAGGCAATTGTAACACAGTGGTAATAATTTGTACACCTAAAATAGAAAAGCTACAGTGAAAATACAGTATAACCTATGGGAGCTCCATCATATATGTGTCCTGTCATTGGCCTCTGCATCACTATGAGGAGCATGACTGTACTTAAAGGGCAAAGCAAGACACCCTCCTGTTTTACACATCTTGAAACTGAATTAGAAAGTTAGGAGATAATTCATCCTCTCTTTGATTTTAATGTTCTAAAAATGCTTAGATTTTGAAGAAGAATTAGGAATTATATTAATCTAACTGAGCAGATTCAGAAAATTAGATCAGTATGGACAACTTAATCAATTTATCCATTGCTAAAAATAAATCAGTTCTGGTTTCATTTCCAAAACGTAAAAAGCTTCAAAGTGGTCACTCCCATCCTTACAACAAGAAAAAGCTAAACACACTGAAAATTAATGGTTCTTCTTGGACCTATAAGAGTACAGAATTTGCAGGGCAAACTGCCACTCCAAAATCTGAAGAGATAGGTTAATACAGAGTCACAGCCAGGGTCTGCTTACTTGGAGCAGAAGCCATTGAAGTCACCACTGGTGGTGACGACATTCAAATTGCAATTTTGATCATTTCCTAAAAGCTGAGAGTGAATGAACTTGAGAGTGAGAAATATCTAGACCTGCAGTCTGAGAGTGGACAACATACTTTTCTAGATTTACCTTTAGGAACCCTACTGTTTTCTCATAGTGAAGAGCCACAAAAGATTCCCCTCTTGTCTCTGCCAAAAGAAGGGGAAGAGTAATCATTGTGAAATATGCCCAGAGCATTGTCTAATAAACAAGGTCTACTCTGCAGGAGACTTTACCAGAGCTTTATCCCATATGGGGAAAGGACATTTCTCTAACTTCAGCCCTAGCTAGCTTTTCTGTTTCCCCCGAGGGAGTAGGTGAAGCTAGAAAACACTTGTGAATGTCACAGTCCCATGACAGAGAGCAACTAAAAGACTGAGATATAATCATAACATTACAGGATATTTCCCTCTCCCATACCTTACCAGCACACCAACAGGACACTAGTGTAGTAACAGAGGAGTACAGCTGAAAGAGCTGCAAAATATAGACACTTACTGGGAAGTACTTAGGGAAGTCCAAAGACAAAACGAGAGACAGAAACAAGGACACTAGAGAGACTTGAAGTCTCTGGCATCTACAACTACAACAAACATCAAACACACCCTAAGTCTTAGCCAGATTAACAAAAACCTCATATTAAAGGCCAATTTACCCTAGTTCTTATTTGCCAATATATGCTGTAATGTTTTCAACAGCAAATTACAAGACAAGGGAAAAGACAAGGAAAACATAGTCTGAAGTAACAAAGTAAGCATCAAAACCAGATTCAGATGGATAGAGATGTTGGCGTCATCAGATCAAGAATTTTGAATAATATTGACT
>NW_012105365.1:7165256-7171022 GCF_000951045.1 Mandrillus leucophaeus
TGGTTAAGAGAGGCTTACTTAAGTTAAAGCAAAGTTGAGATAGATTTAAGAATTGCAGATGAATAAGAAAGCAATGGACAGAAAGAAAGGATTTATAGACTTGCTATAAGCTATTATTTGCACTCCTTTTGACATTCAGGAGAATCTGGAAGAAATTTAAATTACTGTTAACTTGCTCTTGGCTACAAAAGTGTAATAAATGCAGAGATTTATTCTCATTGAGCACATTTGATAAATCAAGTTACATTTTTCAAAAAATTATTTTCCTTTGCAAGTGTTACAGGTCATTTATTCTGATTATATAAAATTCATTGAGATATTTTAAAATACAGTCATGTGTCACTTAATAGGAATATGTTCTGAGAAATGCTCCTTTGACAATTTTGTTATTGTGCAAACATCATAGAGTGTACTTACACAATCCTAGATGTTATACCTACTATACACCCATGCTATATGGTACAGCCTATTGCTCTGAGGCTACAAATCTGCACAGTATGTTACTTTGCTGATACTTTAGGCAATTGTAACACAGTGGTAATAATTTGTACACCTAAAATAGAAAAGCTACAGTGAAAATACAGTATAACCTATGGGAGCTCCATCATATATGTGTCCTGTCATTGGCCTCTGCATCACTATGAGGAGCATGACTGTACTTAAAGGGCAAAGCAAGACACCCTCCTGTTTTACACATCTTGAAACTGAATTAGAAAGTTAGGAGATAATTCATCCTCTCTTTGATTTTAATGTTCTAAAAATGCTTAGATTTTGAAGAAGAATTAGGAATTATATTAATCTAACTGAGCAGATTCAGAAAATTAGATCAGTATGGACAACTTAATCAATTTATCCATTGCTAAAAATAAATCAGTTCTGGTTTCATTTCCAAAACGTAAAAAGCTTCAAAGTGGTCACTCCCATCCTTACAACAAGAAAAAGCTAAACACACTGAAAATTAATGGTTCTTCTTGGACCTATAAGAGTACAGAATTTGCAGGGCAAACTGCCACTCCAAAATCTGAAGAGATAGGTTAATACAGAGTCACAGCCAGGGTCTGCTTACTTGGAGCAGAAGCCATTGAAGTCACCACTGGTGGTGACGACATTCAAATTGCAATTTTGATCATTTCCTAAAAGCTGAGAGTGAATGAACTTGAGAGTGAGAAATATCTAGACCTGCAGTCTGAGAGTGGACAACATACTTTTCTAGATTTACCTTTAGGAACCCTACTGTTTTCTCATAGTGAAGAGCCACAAAAGATTCCCCTCTTGTCTCTGCCAAAAGAAGGGGAAGAGTAATCATTGTGAAATATGCCCAGAGCATTGTCTAATAAACAAGGTCTACTCTGCAGGAGACTTTACCAGAGCTTTATCCCATATGGGGAAAGGACATTTCTCTAACTTCAGCCCTAGCTAGCTTTTCTGTTTCCCCCGAGGGAGTAGGTGAAGCTAGAAAACACTTGTGAATGTCACAGTCCCATGACAGAGAGCAACTAAAAGACTGAGATATAATCATAACATTACAGGATATTTCCCTCTCCCATACCTTACCAGCACACCAACAGGACACTAGTGTAGTAACAGAGGAGTACAGCTGAAAGAGCTGCAAAATACAGACACTTACTGGGAAGTACTTAGGGAAGTCCAAAGACAAAACGAGAGACAGAAACAAGGACACTAGAGAGACTTGAAGTCTCTGGCATCTACAACTACAACAAACATCAAACACACCCTAAGTCTTAGCCAGATTAACAAAAACCTCATATTAAAGGCCAATTTACCCTAGTTCTTATTTGCCAATATATGCTGTAATGTTTTCAACAGCAAATTACAAGACAAGGGAAAAGACAAGGAAAACATAGTCTGAAGTAACAAAGTAAGCATCAAAACCAGATTCAGATGGATAGAGATGTTGGCGTCATCAGATCAAGAATTTTGAATAATATTGACTGATATTTTAAGGGTTTTCATGGAAAGAGTAGACATTATGCAAGAACACACAGGCAATATATGTAGAGTGATGAAAATTCTAAAAATAAATCAAAGAAAATGCTAGATATCAAGATGCTGTAATAAAAACAAAAAATACCCTTGATGGGACCATGAGTAAACTCAGCATGCTGAGAAAAGAATGAGTGAACTTCAAGTTAGGTCAATAGGAACCTGCAAAACTGACATGCAAAGAGAACAATGTATGAAAAACAGGAAAGAATAGAGCATCCAAGAACTGTGGGATAATTTCAAAAGATGTAACATATGGATAACTGGAAATGTCAGAAGGAAAATACAGAAAGGAGCACAAGAAATAGCTGAAAAAATAATAGGAGAAAATTTCCAAATTTAATGGCATATACCAAACTCCAGATTCTGGAGCCCCAGAGAACACAAAGCAGGATTTAAAAAAATGTATCTATAGCAAGTCATACCATGTTCAAACTACAGAAAACTAAAACCAGAAAATCTTGAAAGAAGCCAGAGGAGTAAATCACCTTACTTATAGTAGGAAAAAAAAAAAAAAAAGATAATTACTGTGGACTTCTCTTCAGAAACCTTGCAAGCAAGAGGAGAGTGAGTGAAATATTTAAAGTGTTAAGAGAGAAAAAAAAAAAAGAGCCTAGAATTATATGTTCAATAAAAGTATGTTTTAAAAGTGAAAGAGATATAAAGCCTTTCTCAGACTGAAACTTTGGGAATTTATCGCCAACAGACCTCCCTTAAATGAAACATGAAAAGAAGTTATTCAGGGAGAGATAAAATGTAGTAAGACAGAAATCCTAGGTAATAGAAGGAAGAGTATAAAACAAGGAATAAATAAAGTTAATTTTTTTATTATTAATCAGTTTAAGAGATAACTGTTAAAGTAATATTACCAACAATGTATTAGCTGTTATCACATGGATTAGTTGCAAGAATGATAACAATGTTATAAGGGTCAAGAGGAAGGAACTGGGAATACTTAAAAAATGTACGTGCACTACACTTAAAGTGGTACAGTGCTATCGCAAGAGAAACTTTTGAAAATGTATATTACCTGCTTAGAAAAACCAGTTTCTTTTTTTAAACATAATTTACATGCTAAGAGAAGAGGTATAACTACATCACATAAAATGCTTAATCAAGGCTGGATACAGTGGCCCATGCCTGTAATCCTAGCACTTTGGGAGTCAGAGGTTGGCAGATCACTTGAGGCCAGGAGTTCAAGACCAGCCTTGTCAACGTGGCAAACCCCTATCTCTAATAAAAGTACAAAAATTAGCTGGGCATGGTGGTGTGTACCTGTAATCCCAGCTACTTGGGTGTTTGAGGCATGAGAATTGCATGAACCCGAGAGGCGGAGGCTGCAGTGAGCCAAAATCATGCCACCACATTCCAGCCTTGGTGACAGAGCAAGACACTGTCCCCACCCCACCCTCCAAAATGCTCAATTATTGCAGTGTTATTCACAATAGCAAATACATGCAATCAATGTAGGTACCCATCAATGGTGGATTGGATAAAGAAAATGTGTTACACATATACCGTGGAATACTATGCGGTCACTAGTGAATTAATGCAGAAACAGAAAACCAAATATTGCCTGTTATCCCTTATAAGTGGAAGGTAAATCTGGGGTACACATGGGCATGAAGATAGACATAAAGATAGAAACAATAGACACTGGGGACTCTGAAAGTAGGGAGGTAGGGTGTGGAGCAAGGACTGAAAATCTTCCCATTGGAACTATGTTCACTATCTGGGTGACAGGATCAACAGAAGCCCAAATCTCAGCATCACACAATATACTCTTGTAATAAACCTACACATGTAACCCTGAATCTAAAATGAATATAGAATTTTAAAAAATTAAAAATAAAACCAGAGAAGAGGGAAAATAAGGCAAAAACTTTAAAAATGCAATGAATACATAGAAAATAGTTGCAAACACAGTGGACATTAATCCAGCTCTATCAATGGTACTTTAAATGTGAATAGTGTAAATATATCAATTGATTATAGATTTGTCAGAGTAGGTTTTTCAAAAGGCCAACTATCTATTTTTACATGAGACTCACTTTAAATATAATGACTCAGGTAACCAGAAAATAAAAAGATGTAGAGATATACCATGATAAACGTAAGTCAAAGAAAAACTGGATTAATTGTATTAATTTCAGACAAACCCGCCTTCTTATCAAATTAAAGCAACAGCCAGATACCAATACACAGCTATTAGAATGACTAAAATACAAAAAGCTGACAAATTAAATTCTGGGGAGGATTCAGAGGAATAAGAACTTTCACTGCTAGTGGGAATACAAAATGGCTCAGCCACTTTGGAAGACAGTTTGGCAGTTTCTTACAAAGCTAAACATGCTCTTACCATATGATACAGTAATTGCACTCCTTGGTATGTACCCAAATGAACTGAAAACTCAACTCCACACAAAACCTGTGCATGAATATTTATAGCAGAATTATTCATAATCACCAAAAAACTGGAAGCAACCAAGATGTCCTTCAATGTAGGTGAATGTAAAAGCAAACTGTTGTATATCCATATGACGGAATATTATTGAGATGTAGTATTACACACTTTATGTAGATTGTATTACTTAATTCTGTATGGTTGTTATTTTATTAGTTATATTAAACACATTTTTCTTTAGTCTACTGCTTTCTAAAACTTGTCATAAACTCATAAAGCCAGTACACCCATATTAGGAATGAATATTAAGCTTCAAAAGTAAGAGGTCTACTGGCCTCTGTGACCAGTGATGATGTAACTGTTTTTAGAATGAGAATGGTAAAAATTATCATGGTGAAGATATGAATTTAACATCCCAATTGTGTTTATTTTAACAAAATTCAAAACCAAGAACCAAACAGTTGATGAGGACTAGATTCCATGCTATGTACCTTTTATGTTTGATTTAGATTTAAATGTACTGTAAGTATAATCCATTGTGCAAAATAATGGTAGTACTTGCTATCAATGGGCTTAAAGTGTGTTTATTGTAATTCATTTACTTTTTTCCCGTTTCTTGATGTGAATACTTAATGAAATACTTGTTTTTTACTTCATTCATGATGTTATTTGAAAGTGTTCAGATTTATTATTTTGTGTGTTTTGTACTTATTTTACTGACACATTTGTCTACATAAGTTGTTGATGTTCTGTATAGAAATCCATTCAAGTTATTTATTTTGTTGCATTTGACAATGTTTTACTGATGTATTTGCTTTTCCTTTCTGTCTCATTTTGATTTTAATATTTATCTTACAATTTGGGTTTCTTTTTGTTGCCAGTATTTACTATAAATGTACCAATAAATGTTTTACAGTACTAGAGATGACTTCAGTTTTGAGCATATTTGTGAATTTTTAAATATGTTGCACACCGTGTTAATAATCATATATTAATTTACCTATCTTTATGTATATGCTATCTTTTTTCAGGATTATTAGATTATATTACAAATCTAGAAGTTATTTTTCTATCAAAGAAATGTAGCATATAATTCATTAACACAAGGGAAATAATATTTTATATTTTTTAAAAGTTCAAAATTACCGTCAATAATTGTGTAATGAAACGATCTCTACTACGCCCCAAATTTGCTTAAAAATAAAATTTACTTATATTGTATATGCTTTATGTAAATGAAAATATGATAAGTTATGAAACTTGCTTATAGGCACCAATAATTTATTCATTTTTATTTATTATTTTAATTACATAATATACTTCTATTTTGTTCTCTATATAGCTCTATCGTATGGTTG
>NW_012105365.1:7172042-7185918 GCF_000951045.1 Mandrillus leucophaeus
AATGACTCAGGTAACCAGAAAATAAAAAGATGTAGAGATATACCATGATAAACGTAAGTCAAAGAAAAACTGGATTAATTGTATTAATTTCAGACAAACCCGCCTTCTTATCAAATTAAAGCAACAGCCAGATACCAATACACAGCTATTAGAATGACTAAAATACAAAAAGCTGACAAATTAAATTCTGGGGAGGATTCAGAGGAATAAGAACTTTCACTGCTAGTGGGAATACAAAATGGCTCAGCCACTTTGGAAGACAGTTTGGCAGTTTCTTACAAAGCTAAACATGCTCTTACCATATGATACAGTAATTGCACTCCTTGGTATGTACCCAAATGAACTGAAAACTCAACTCCACACAAAACCTGTGCATGAATATTTATAGCAGAATTATTCATAATCACTAAAAAACTGGAAGCAACCAAGATGTCCTTCAATGTAGGTGAATGTAAAAGCAAACTGTTGTATATCCATATGACGGAATATTATTGAGATGTAGTATTACACACTTTATGTAGATTGTATTACTTAATTCTGTATGGTTGTTATTTTATTAGTTATATTAAACACATTTTTCTTTAGTCTACTGCTTTCTAAAACTTGTCATAAACTCATAAAGCCAGTACACCCATATTAGGAATGAATATTAAGCTTCAAAAGTAAGAGGTCTACTGGCCTCTGTGACCAGTGATGATGTAACTGTTTTTAGAATGAGAATGGTAAAAATTATCATGGTGAAGATATGAATTTAACATCCCAATTGTGTTTATTTTAACAAAATTCAAAACCAAGAACCAAACAGTTGATGAGGACTAGATTCCATGCTATGTACCTTTTATGTTTGATTTAGATTTAAATGTACTGTAAGTATAATCCATTGTGCAAAATAATGGTAGTACTTGCTATCAATGGGCTTAAAGTGTGTTTATTGTAATTCATTTACTTTTTTCCCGTTTCTTGATGTGAATACTTAATGAAATACTTGTTTTTTACTTCATTCATGATGTTATTTGAAAGTGTTCAGATTTATTATTTTGTGTGTTTTGTACTTATTTTACTGACACATTTGTCTACATAAGTTGTTGATGTTCTGTATAGAAATCCATTCAAGTTATTTATTTTGTTGCATTTGACAATGTTTTACTGATGTATTTGCTTTTCCTTTCTGTCTCATTTTGATTTTAATATTTATCTTACAATTTGGGTTTCTTTTTGTTGCCAGTATTTACTATAAATGTACCAATAAATGTTTTACAGTACTAGAGATGACTTCAGTTTTGAGCATATTTGTGAATTTTTAAATATGTTGCACACCGTGTTAATAATCATATATTAATTTACCTATCTTTATGTATATGCTATCTTTTTTCAGGATTATTAGATTATATTACAAATCTAGAAGTTATTTTTCTATCAAAGAAATGTAGCATATAATTCATTAACACAAGGGAAATAATATTTTATATTTTTTAAAAGTTCAAAATTACCGTCAATAATTGTGTAATGAAACGATCTCTACTACGCCCCAAATTTGCTTAAAAATAAAATTTACTTATATTGTATATGCTTTATGTAAATGAAAATATGATAAGCTATGAAACTTGCTTATAGGCACCAATAATTTATTCATTTTTATTTATTATTTTAATTACATAATATACTTCTATTTTGTTCTCTATATAGCTCTATCGTATGGTTGTGCTACAGTGATCTACATTGACTACTTTTTCGGAAAAAACAATTTAATCACAGCACTATATGCCCGAGTTCAGTTTATGTAAATGTTCACAAGGCTTTTATAAAAGAGGACACAATAAATCATTAGCCTTCTATTCAAAGATAAGCCTCTGAGGAACACTGGAATTAGGTTAATGTGAAGGTGGTAGGATACACACACTTCCTCTCTCTTTAGACTCCTGTGCTAGACACACAAATAGCTCTAGGTAATACATTCAGAATACCCCACTGTATTTTATTACATTAGTTTTGTAAGTGTGTCTTTTCCCAGACTTTAAAATAAATAACAACAGCAAATCTTATATTAGTTCATACATTTTGATTCTAAATGTTTGTGGTTTCTAAAGAAAGCTAAAGATGAAAGTTGACAGTTTCATGCTAAGTGTCCTATGGTATCCATTATTTGCACGGTAGTACATCATTTTAATCAAAAGTTGCTGTGGAAGCTGATGTGTATACATTTTTGACCAAAAAATATCTTTTCTATTAAAATAAATTATTTTCATTTTTGCAAGATGACCTCCTGCCATAACTCATATTTTATACAATTAAAGAGCAAGACAAAGGGACAGTGTTTATTTTCTAGCTGGAAAACTTGCTAACTAATGCAATTATTTTATATTTTTCCCATTAATTTCACATATTTGATTTCCAGTTAATTTCCTACATGTAACTCTTTCTACTAAACCCAAACCAGTCAGACATTTTAAATCTTATTAAGGACAACTTTCTTTTCTTACAACTTTTTCACATATGTACAAATAATTCTTCTTAGAGAATCGAAGTTACTTTCACTTTTTGAATATCCAAATTAGTAGTTTTCTCTGTGAAGCTACCCACTCTACCGATGATGTCACATAATAACACTTAGGAATCAAAAGTTGTGTAAATATAAGGTAGTATATAGAATAACAAATTTAAATAATATATAATATCACATTGTCTTAAAGACCTATATGTAATTATATTTTGGCTTAGTTACCATTTATTCCAAGTTTATTTTTACCATTTAATTTTTTTAGAACCTTGGTTCATATTATTAAAATGGTGATCATATTATTTAAATGGTAAATTGCATATACTATTAATATATTATTATATATCAAGGATCAGAAAATGTTTCTGTAATGGGCCAGGACATAAATATTATAGGTTTTCCAGGCCATATAGTCATTATGGAAATTACTTGATTTTGTCATTGTAGCACAGAAGCAGCCATGGACAATGAGCAAATGAGTGTGGCTGTGTTCCAATAAAACATTATTTACAGATATTGAAATTCAAATTTCATATAACTTTCACATCAGGAAATATTGTTCTTATTAATTTTTTTAGTCATTTAAAAATATTAAAACCATTCTTATCCCCCAAGCTGTACAAAAATAGGTGGAAAGATAGATTTTAATTATAGGCTGTATTTTGTCAATTTTTGTTATATATTAATAATAAGTAAATGTGAAACTATGCCTTTAAAGAAAAAAAAACTTACAAAGTTATTCTTGTTACTGAATTTTAGCCATGAATAACTTGTAAAAATATGTAGCAGTCCCTGTTAAAGAGAAAATTACCTCAGACTCTAATCAAGAGATTTAAGAGAAATAACATTATACTGCGAATAACTAATTCATTAGAACAATTCAGACTTGGATTCAAGGCAAACCTAGTTTTGCATTAGCTGCAAAAGTTACATTACTGCTCTGATCTTCAGTTTTCTTGTGTAAAAGATTAAGACAGCATTTCTAAAAGGCAAGACAATTTTGATTGAAAATATATAGACATTCAAAATGACCGTCATAATTATTTAGTATGATTTTACAAAATAAATATGTTAGAAGGCAAATTTTTATTTATAGACATGATTTATAGAAAATAACTGACCATACTCTGCTGAGGAGATAATTTTACTTTATTAATTTTGATTTCACATCTTTGGATGTTGTTAATCTATTGGTACAAATAATCTGGAGGAATATAACGATTAATAACCTGTTGGGCACGGGTGTTCCATATTGTGAGAGATCAACACTGAGACAAAGGATTCTTCAGCAAGGCTAGTTTACTTTCTCTAGAAAGGGTGCACTCATCAGCTGTCTAGCAATGAGAACACACCAAACAAAGGAAACAAGGACATTTATAACTTTTACATCCTGACACAATCCTCTATGGCTGTGTCCCATTCCCATTGGCTGGGATGGGACCTCACACTCTAAACTTAACTCGATTGGCTAAAAATCTTAAGCTTTCCTAAATAGGGAGAAGGGAAAAGAGGATAAAGAAAAGAGGAAACTAGTGATAAGAGGTCAGAGGGGTTCCCAAATAAGCAATGTCATGCATCCGGATCTGGGACTCGGTTAGCCTTATCTGAACTGGTTGGGACATGTTGGAGCCATCTTAGAATATGTACATTCAAACATTTAACCAGGGAATGATACACCTTTTATGGATTTAGGAAACTTTGAAGAAAAACTTATCTATTCCCTACATAACCTGATTATAAAAAAAGTTAATATCCCACTAGTAGTATGCCTATACCCTGTTAATCATCTGAATATTGCAAATTGTTTCCATTTGCATATAATTGATATCTGAATTGATTCAATTTATATCTACAAGTTTGAAGTTAGGTATTCATGGCCTTATTTAATTATGATTAAATGTTAAAACATTTTTCAACATCTCATTCTAATTTGGGCCTTCCATGAAATACTACAGTGATGCTAATGTGCGTTTCTGTGATAACTCACAAGGTAGTAAAGCTGAAATGTGGCCTATCTGGTTAGAATATATTAACCTTCCAAAATGTGTTAAAAATCATAATAATTTTGGAGGTACACTTTAATATCAGTTTTTATTATCTTTCAAAGTTTATTGGTAAGACACATTTGTGATTCAATAACATTCACATTCCCAAGTTATCAGTTGTTTCAAGAGTTAAGTACAGTCCTTAAGGACATACTCTATTCATCACTGGTAAACCTGAGCTCAATCTCAAGTATAAAATAAGTATAACTTCATATTAAATTATTGTTTGCATCTCCAAATCCCTATAATATTTAGCAGTATCAATATTTTTATTCCAATATTCTTTGAAACACATGTTTTAGTAATGTACTTATTTAATCTGGGAACTGGTTTTAGTAATCTTCATTATATTGTGTTTCAACTGAGTTATATTTTCAGAATAGTTATTATACCAGTGGTACATGGGACAACAACTACATCTTCGTATTTTTCTAGAGAGCAATACACATTTATAGATACTGCAGTCATTGTTTGGCCTGGAAATGGCAGTGTGAATGCTTGAGTGTAGAACACTGAAGCTTAGAACACCAGAATAGAATTCAGCTATCAACTGTCCACTGTAAATTTTGTTTACTCTGGATAACTTATTCTGCTTTTAAAATAAAAAGATCAAAACAATTTCCTAGGCAATCAAGTATTTTTTTCCTAAACAGCTTTTTGATGAGTTAAGTGTAAACAAATCAGAACCATATGGAAAGAATTTTCTCTACAACACACATTGCTTTAATGGGAAAAGTGTTTATGAGGATGCATTTTGGTTTTTAAAAATTTGAAAAATATTTTGAGAAATAGTTTAACAATCCCAAATGTGGTTTGTTCATCTGTTCCTGGTACAATACACATCAAAAGAGAGTCTTGGAAGTGAAAACAACTCTAGGGCAAAGTTAATCTGGGTGATATTCTTAAATATGATGTTTATCAAGGCCTCCTTAATGTCTCAGGGAACTGGGCAGTGTCTCAGGAAAGTGGGCAAGGTAGAAAAAGAATTGATTTTGGCAGTTTGAAAAAGAAATTGGAATTTGTGATTATCATACAAACTTTCATTAACATCAAAGCAGAGCTCAGTCTCCTTTCCATCAATCCAATCTAAAATTAGGTTCTATTTTCCTGGAGACCTTGAGGGGGCCAATAAATAGCACCCTTATTCTCCTTGTGCACTATTGGTTGGAATGTAAATTACTGCAGCCACTATGGGAAACAGTATGGGGGTCCCTCAAGAAATTAAAATAATAAAACAACCATATGATCCAGCATTCCCACTTTTGGGTTACCTAATTTCTGAAACAATTGAGAAAATAACAAGAGTCAAGAGATGGAAAACCTAAATGACAAGAATGTTCCCAGAAAGATATACCTAGGTATCAGAATGGGCTTACTACCCTCCAGCCCCCTTCAGTGGAGGCCATCTGCTATGACTGAATAGTATGCCCCACCACCCAAACTCATATGTTGAAGCCCTAATCCCCAATATGATGGTATTTGGAGATGGGGCCTTTGGGAGATAATTAGGTTTAGATCAGGCCACAAGGTTGGAGACCTCATGAAGGAACTAGTAGCTCCCTTGTAAGAAGAAGCAAACTCTCTCTCTGCCATGTGAGGACACTGTGAGAAGGCAGCTTTCTATAGGCCAGGAAAAGATCCCTCGCCAAACCAGACCATGCTGGCACCCTGATCTCTGACTTTTAGCATCCAGAACTTGGAAAAAATAGGTCTCTGTTGTTTAAATCAACCAGTCTATGACATTTTGTTTTGGCAGCCAGAGCTGACTATTACACCATGAAATGACCTATCTGAGGGAAACTAAGTTTACAGAGAGGGAAAACTTATTTAATCTCTCCCTCTACTTAGGTAGAAAGGAAGGCAAAATGACCAAATATGCTTTTCACAGAATTTTTGACAAACTCGTTTCACTAAAGGTAAGCTTGACCAAAGGCTGTGTATTAGGTTGTTAGTGCCTCTGTCAGAAGTACCACACACTGGGTGACATAAACAGCAGAATTTATTTGTTTATATTTCTGGATGTTAGAAGTCCCAGCTCAGTGTGATAGCAGAGTTGGTTCCTTCTAAAGCACATGGAGGAGGACTCTGTACCAGTTCTCTCTGTTTGGCTTATAGATAGCACTTTTCTACCTTGTCTTCACATCCTCTTGCCTCTGTACATGTATATGTCCAAATTTCCTCTTCTTATAAAGATGCCAGTCAGTTTAGATTAGGATCAACCTTAATGACCTCATTTTAACCTAATCATACCTGTAAAGACCCTCTATGGTCATAGTCAGAGGTGTTGGGGGTTATAAATATAAATTCTGGGGTGAACGTAATTCAGTACTTAAGCTGAAACCCACAAATTAGGGTCTCATTTTATATACATTGGAATTATTTTAGTAGCAACCTAGGCTGTCTCTAACTCAAACAAGTGTAGTTCCTTTAGGTAGTCAGAAATTGTATTTGTTCAACTCCAAATCTCTTTTGGGCTTTACTATTTAAGAGTCAAAAATTTGATAGGACATACAAGATTATCGCAGTACTGACCCCCGCTTACTGAGGTTAGATTTGTCAATGCTTATATGAATAGCAGTTATAGCTGGTCAACTTATGTTCTGTTTCTAAAAGCATTGCCACAGATCATAATAAAAGTTACATGGACTTTGACTGAAGCAGTGTAGATATGGGGCACATTCTTATGTTTAGTCTTACCAGGCTGTTAGACTGTTTATGACAGTTGTCCAAAATCCACTGAGAACTAAGGTTGAATTGAGAAAAACTTGGCGCCATTCGTTTTCTCTCTTTGGAGAAAATATCAATTTATGCACGCCTATACTTTTATCTCTCAGAGAATAGCATTTGATGTGTTCTTATGCAGCTTCACAGTTTACAGTGGAGGCAGCCACAGTCAGGGGGCCTTATTTGTGGTTTCTTTCTCTCACCTCCACAATATTCAAAATATTTTAATTACAATTTCCCCTTTGGAACAAATAATTTAAACATAGATCCTCCTTCGTGCTCTGTAGTGCATACTAAATTCAATTACTTTGCAAATTTAAAAGCAGCAAATAATGCTTTGCTTGCTAACACCTAAAAGGCCTTTACAGAT
The DNA here is from genome assembly GCF_000951045.1 of Mandrillus leucophaeus. Lineage (NCBI taxonomy): Eukaryota > Metazoa > Chordata > Mammalia > Primates > Cercopithecidae > Mandrillus > Mandrillus leucophaeus. The sequence goes on from NW_012105365.1 coordinate 7,179,679, forward strand.
CGATCCTCTTTTCTCCATAATTGAATCCTTGCCTCAGCTGCATCTGGTTGTGGTCTCTTGGGGTGTGCTGCAGCCTCCTGCTGGCACATATGCTAAGTATTTTTCAAGGTCAAGATGTGGTCTTCCGTACCCAGAGCTTGCCTGCACCTGTTAAATAAAATGATCTATTTGGTTTCTTGTACCCATTTTACTTGGAAATAAATACTTTAATGACTTTTTTTTGTATTCAAAAAGGTCCGTCTTCAATCTTAGTACTTTTCATTTAGTAACTGTCAATCAATTTATTGTCATTGCTGTAAGCTCGTCTATTGGATAGACTTGTGTCTAACTCAAAAATTAGAAAACGTATTTCAAGAGCTCTTTGAAGATTGTGTTTTATGATCTGAACTTGGTTTGTGATGAGCTGTATTATGATCAACAAAATGTACAGCTTTATAATAAATCAATTATGTTAAAAACTATTCTAAAATTAATCAAGAGAGATTTCTGGGGACGTCTTTTGGGACACCTTCTGCTTCCCCTCTACTGCTAACTCCAATCTATGTGCTTCTTTATAGCCAAGCAGCTGCTAGAGCTGTCAGGCTGTGGAGTGGGAGTGAAGCCTTTGGCTTACTTGAAGTTCTGGGGGGCTATTCAAGAGTCTAGACACCAGCATTGAACAGCCCTGAGGTAAGGATCAGAATGTGGTAGGTTCATGGGTGCTGATGGGTTAGACCCACATAAGTCTCTTATGAGTTTAAAAGTGGTCTCTCTGATACCCATGAAGCTTGATGGATGTGCCAAGTCCTCTTTACTTATGAGAACTAGGAAGAGGTAAAAAGATAAGGAGCAGAAGCCTTCTTCTTGGTGTTCCTGCAGGAGGCTGGAGGTCTCTGATGCTACAACATCTTCCCTTAGGACACAGACTATTTATCTCCCAAACATTTGCGGTTATGGAACTTCCAACGCAGAATAAGATTCAACAAACAGAGAAAGAAATCTTTAAAGGAGCTCTGCAGCTCTAAAAACTGAATATCCACCAGATGACACACATTAGCTTGCTGGATCTATGAGCGATAGCAAATAATTTGAGTTGCTAAGGAACTGACCTCAGACCAATTCCTTATTCTCATGCTCTTCTCTATATTTCTGGAACATTTCATTACAGGTTTCAGGGTTCTACACTCAAGTATTCACATTGCCATTTCTAGGTCAAACAATTACTAAAGTATTTATAAATGTGTATGTTATCTAGAAAAATCTGAAAATGTAGTTTTTCCAATTAACGCTCTGGTATAATAGCCCTATGCTAAAAATACATCTTGTTTAAATGCACCATTATGAAAATTACTAACACCAGGCCATGGATTAGATAAATACATTATAAAGCATGTATCTCAATGAATATTAGAATGAAAGTATTGCATGACTAAATTTTCTAAAGATTTGGAGGTAGACATACAGCAATTTCATCTAAAATTGCAGTTACTTCATATTTAATTGAGATTGCACTCAGGTTTACTAGTGAATTGCGTATGTCCTTAAGGACTTTATTTAGCTCCTGTGAAAAACACAAAACTTAAGAATGTAAATGTTATTAAATAAATAATGTAGGCCTCTAAGTCAGCATAATATATTTATTATATTGGATAATGTTGCACATTTTTATAACTTTTGTATCCTAAATATTTCATGATATCAGTACTAAATAATTAACAAACTCAATTAAATAGAGATATATGAAAAGGTCAATTTTCATCCTGCAACTATAGACTTTATGTTTGTAGATATTTATAAGAATAATAATGCATCTGATAGTAAATAAAACTAATTGTTAAAATGTTGATTAAAGTTTTTAAAATTAGAGACTACATTTTGTATTTACATTAAACATGCTAGCAATAAAAAACCAAATATATTAATTCTATGGAACTTACAAATGCACTTCTACATGCCTCTTAGATTTAATAGGTTAAAGGAAATTAGTGGTGATGAGGTGCTTTCTATTTCTGTATTTTCTTTTAACCTGGGCTATTTATAAGCAGCTGTAAATTAAAAATATTTCATCCTCTTAATTGGTTTTGTGCTGATATATAGATACATTTTTTTAGATCAATTTTAATGTGTCCCAATGAGACTAAATCATTTCCTGTACATGGAATAATAGAACAAGAAGATAAAAGGGGACATTATCAGAATGGGTTAGGATAAGACAAAGACAGTCATGCCTTTTAAGGAAATAAGAGTTTGAATTTTTAGCCTCTTCTTTAATCAATCCATCAAACAGAGAGTTTATTTCTTGAACGAAATCTTATTGACTACTCACTAGAAAAGTTACTTCTTTCAAATCTGAAAGTTCTACTTTGTACTGAAGCTGCATTTGTCTGAGCTGGTATTGATTAACACATGTTGTGAGTTGACTTTCTTGAGATGGGATGTAATTCACCCTGACATAACTCCATTTATTGAGGATCAATAGATAAAATATAAAATAATTCCATATAATAAGAATCAATGAAAATGAAAAGCTTCACATTTCATTACGAACATTATTATTTTGATTTTGCACCTGGAGTTCTAGTTAAAAGAATTTTTTGAGAGTTTAAACGTCTTTGCTCACTAAAGACAAGCCATGTTAACATATGAGATTATATAACTATATATATACACAAAGAGTTATTTTCTCTTTAAAGCTAAAAGTGGTACGATTTGATTCAATCTGGTGTAATTGATTTGATTTACTTTAAAAAGTATCTGTTGGGCAGGTGTTCTAGATGATTTTTCAGCAGTGACAATTCACAGCTATTAAAGTATTATGACTTTCTAGAAAATGAGAAAACTGGAAAAACCGCTCATTATTTGAGCTGATACTTTAGCCTTTACTATCATTCTTGCTTGCCATACTGACAGCTTTTAATTGCAATATGCAAAGAGGACCAAAAAAGGCAGGTGTATATCTCGCTATTTGTGTTTTTATTTGTCCTGTAGAAAAATATCACTTGTATTTACACCAGTGTAAAATTTTGTCATATGAACTTTCATTATTTCGAAAGACATGGAATTTATATTTTAAAATTCTCGCCACTCTATTATTTAATTTTTAATCATTTTTCAGCAAATTATCCTTGATATAGTTGTAAATTTTTTTTTAAGTTTTTATTTTATTTTTTAATTTAATTTATTATTTTTAGGTGAAAAATAAAAATTGTATATATGTACAAGATGAAGTCTTGAAATATATTTTCATTGTAGAATGGCTAAATTGAAGTAATTAATATGTGCATTACTTCAAATACTTATTTCTTTGTGGTGAGAATACTTAAAATCTCCTCTCTTGGCAATTTTAAAGAAAACAACACATTATTAACTAGAATCACCATATTGTACAGTACATCTCTTAGAATTATTCATCCTGCCTAACTAAAACTTTTCATACCTTTTGACTAACATCTCCTCAATCATCCCTGTTCCACCCCATCCCCTGCTAACCACCATTCTACTCTTACATCTCCGAGTTCAGCTTCTTTAGATTCTACATATGTGAGATCATGCAGTGTTCATGTTTCTGTGCCTTGCTTATTTCATTTAATATGAAGTCCTCCAGGATAATTGATATTGTCACATATGACAGGATTTTTTTCTTTTCTAGAACTGAAGAGTATTCTACTGTGTGTGTGTGCGTATACACAGTAGAATATATACATATTTTCTAGAATATATATCTCTATATATAGATATATATTTACATTAGAATTTCTTTATTCATGCATTGACGGACATGTAGGTTGATTCTACATCTTGACTATTGCCAGTAACACTGTAATGATCATGAGAGTTCAGATATCTCTTCAAAATACCAATTTCATTTCCTTTTAATATACACCCAATAGTGAGATGGATGGTTGTTCTATTTTTAAGTTTTGGAGGAATGTTCATATTGATTTCCATAACGCCTCTACTAATTTACATTCCCACAAACCATGTGAAAGGAATCCCTTTTCTCCACATTCCCATCAATACTTATCTTTCATATTTTTAATAAGACTAATCCTAACAGGTATGAGGTAATATTCCATTGTGTTTTCAATCTGCATTTATCTGATGATTAGTGATGTTGAGCATTTATTCACATACCTGTTGGGCACTGTTGTGTTTTCCTCTGAGAAATGTCTATGCAGGTATTTTGCTCATTGGGTTATGAATTGTGTTATTTGTTTTCTTGTCATTGAGTTGTTTGCATTTATTATAGATTTGGGATATTAATCTCTTATCAGATGAATAATTTGTATATATTTTCTCCCATTTCACAGGTTGTCCCTTCACTCTGTTGTGTCTCATTTATAGGTTTGTGTATGCTGAACTATCCTTGCATTCCTAACATAAATTCCAATTGTTGACGGAGAATGATTCTTTAAATTTTCTGTTGAATTAGAGTTGCCAGCGTTTTGTTGAGGATTTTTTGCATCTATATTGATCAGGGATATTGGCCTATAATTTTCTTTTATTTTCTCTTTTCTTTTCCTTTTTCTTTCTTTCTTTTTTTTTTCTTCCAGACGAAGTCTTGCTCTGCCACCCAGGCTGAAGTGCAGTGGCGCTATCTCAGCTCACTGCAAGCTCTGACTCCCGGGTTCACTCCATTCTCCCACCTCAGACTCCCTAGTAGCTGGGACTACAGGAGCCTGCCAGTACGCCAGGCTAATTTTTTGTATTTTTAGTAGAGATGGGGTTTTGCCCTGTTAGCCAGGGTGGTCCCGATCTCCTGACCCCATGATCCACCCGCCTCAGTGTCCTTGTCTAGTTTTCTCATTAGAGTAGTGTAAAAGTAGCTTGGAAGTTTTCCCTGATCTTTAATTTTTTGCAAACGCTTGAGAAGAATTGGAATTATTTTTTCTTCAAATGTTTGATAAAAATCATTAGTGAAACCCTCAGGTCCTGGCCTTTTCTTTGATCAGAGAGTTTTTATAACTGTTTCAATTGCCTTATTCTTTATTGGCTTATTCAGATTATTTATTTCTTTATGATTTCATCTTGGTAGGTCGTATGTGTCTAGAAACTTATCCATTTCTTTTAGATTATCCAATTAGTTGGCATACTGTTGTTCATAATAGTCTCTTATTATCTCTTATATTAATGTGGTGTCAGCTGTAATGTCTCTGCTTTAACTTATTATTTTATTTATTTGAGTCTTCTCTTTTTTTTCCTTAGTCTAGCTAAAGGTTTGTCTTAGTTTTTTTGATTATTTTCTATTTCATTTATTTCTGTTCTGATCTTTATTATTTTTCCCCTCCCACTAACATTGGAATTTGTTTTCTTTTCTAGTTTCTTGAGGTACAATATTATTTATTTAACATTTTATTCTTTTTTGTTATATGCATTTATTGCTTTAAACTTCCCTTTTAGAGATGTCTTTTCTGCATTCTATAAACTTCTGTATATTTTCCTTTCATTTTTGCTTCTCAGGAATTTTTTAATTTCCCTATTATTTTTTTCTTTGACCCATGGATTATTTATGTTGTTTAATTTCAATGTGAATTTTCTAAAATCTCTTCTGTTACTGATTTCTAGTTTTGTTCTATTGTGGTAAGAAAAGTCACGCAATATTATTCAATTTTCTTAAAATTTTGAGGTTTTTTTTTTTTTTTTTAGACTGACATATAATCTATCCTGGAGAATGTTTCATGTGTGCTTGAGAAGAATGCATGTTTTACCGCTATAGGGTGAAGTATTCTGTATACGTCTGTGAGGTCCACTTGAACTAAAGTGTAGTTTAAGTCCAATGTTTCCTGATTGATTTTCTGTTTGGATGATCTGTTCATTGCTGAAAGCAGGTTATTGAAGCTCCTGACTATTGTTACATGACAGTCTATCTCTCCACATCTATTAATATTTGCTTTATATATTTACATGCTCTGATAATTGGGTGTGTATATATATTTGTAATTGTTATATCATTGTGCTAAACTGACCCCTTTATCATTATACAATAACCTTCTGTATCTCTCTCTTTTTTTCTTTTTTGTTACTGTTTTTGACTTAAAGCTTATTTCATCTGGCATAAGCATGAGTACTGCTGCTCTCTTGTTGTTTCTGTTTGCATGGGAAATCTTTTTTCCATTCTTTGCCTTTTAGTCCATATTTGCTCTTGAAGATGAAGTGAGTCTCAACTTATTGTTGGGTCTATATATATATATAGTAAAGAGGAACGGCATACTTCTTGTAACTGGGTCCACTTATGCATGGATTTTCTTACGCCTCTGCTCC
>NW_012105365.1:7185968-7194151 GCF_000951045.1 Mandrillus leucophaeus
AATGCTATATTTTCATGGAAAATTTAATCAATGTATTTTCAAGGTAATTATTAAGTAAGACCTTACTACTGTCATTTTGTTAATTAATTTCTAATAGTTTTATAGGTTCTTTTCTCTTTTTTAGAAATATTGCTGTCTTCCTTTGTGATTAGATGATTTTCTTTAGTGGTGTCTTTTGAATTCTTAATTTTAACTGCTGTGTATCTACTATAGATTTTTGCTTTGGGATTACCATGAGGCTTAGATAAGACACCTTACAGTTGTAACAGGATATATTAAGCCAATAACAACTTAATTTTTATCACATACAATAGCTCTATACTTTTACTCCATCCCCCATTATATGATTTGATGTCATAATTTACATCTTATTATACTGTGTGTCCCTTAACAAATATTGTAGCTATTATTACTTTTAATAGTTTTGTGTTTTAACCTTCATATTAAAAATTTAAGTGATTTACATACCATCATTACAGCATTGGATTATTCTGAATTCATTATTTGACTGTGTACTTACTTTTACCAGTGAGTTTTAAACTTTCACATGTTTTTCTGTTATTAGAGTCTTTTTCTTTAATCTGGAAGAATTCCCTTTAGCATTTCTTGTAAGACAGATCTAATAATGATGAACACTCAGATTTTGTTCCTCTGGAAAAGTCTTTATTTCTTCTTCATTTCTGAAGGACAGCTTTTGCCATATACTCTTTATTATCAGTATTTTCCTTCAGTACTTTGAATATGTCATGCCACTCTCTTCTGGTCTGTGGGGTTTTTGCTGAGGAACAAGCTGACAGTCTTACTGAAAGTCCCCTATATCTGAATTAGTTATTTTCTCTCTATACTTCCAGGATCCTCTCTTTACCTTTAATTTTTGACAGTTCAATTAATATATCCTGGTGTAGTCTTGTTTGGATTGAATTTGACTGGAGACCTCCACCTTCTTGTACGTGAATATTTATGTTGCTTCGGATTTGCAGAATGTATGCTGTTGCTTTTTTAATTAAAGTTTTAAAGCTTTCTACCCATTGTTTAATCTCTCCTTCTTGAACTCTTATAACTTGAAAATTTGTCCTTTGAATATTTTTCCATAAGTCCTAAAAATTTCTAAAAATAAATTTCTTTATTCCTTTTTGTTTTATTTTTTTCTCCTCTGACTGTATATTTTCAAATAACTTGTCTTCAAATTCATGTATAAAGCTTTTTTTCTGCTTGATCAATTCTGTTACTGTTTTCTCTGGTGGTTTTTATTTCATTCACTCTAATTTTCTGCCCCAGAAATTGTCTGATTTTGGTGGTGTTGTTTGTTTGTTTGTTTTAAAATTTCAATCTCTCTGTTAAATATCTCTTTCGGTAATTTTGTAATTTTGTAATTTTGGTAATTTGGTAAATATCTCTTTTTGGTAATTTATTGTTTTCCTGATTCCATTGAATTGTTTCCCTGTATCCTATGGAAGTTTACTGAGCATTTTTTAATGAGTTATTTTGAATTATTTGTCAGGCAGTTTGTATCTTTGGATCAACTACTGGGAGATTATCATACTATTTGGGGAGTACTGTGTCTATTTGACTTTCCTTGTTTCTTGTTGCCTTATCTTAATGTCTGTGTTTTGGAAGAATTAAGGCTTTATTCTAGTCCTTGAAGACTGGCTTTGTTTGAGAATGTCTTAATGTCTCACATCAAGTAGCTCTTCTAGAGATTCTAAGCAGGCTCTCTGGGTGGTCCATGAGCAGGCTTGCTGCTGCAGTCATCAGGAAGGCTAGCCTGGTACATGGATCAGCAGGTGGGTAGGACCAGAGCTGGTGTACACAGAGTTAGGTGTGGATCCTGGATCTACTAGTATGGACATGTGGATTGCGTCCATGTGGTGTTCCTAGAGCTGGGTCCATGATGACAGACTTGGAGCCTGTATCTGTGGAAGCCAGCATGAAGCCTGGCTTCACAGAAGCTGACCTAGTATTGGGATGGAACATGAGCCTGAGTCAGCAGGGGCTAGGCATGTGCTGGGATGGACCGGATCCTGAGTCCACAGGACTGTCCTGAAGCTACAGGGCTTGCCTGGAGTCTGGTACCATGGGGACTCAACTGGATCCTGGGTTTGCTTGAGCTAGCCTGGAGGATGGGTATGAAGGTGCTGACCTGAAGGCTAGGTACACAAGGGCTGGTCTGAGTTCCTGTGTTGTGAAGATTGGCCTGCAAAATGAGTCCACAGGGACCATCATGGGTTTTGGGTTTATGGAGGTTTGTCCAATGCTGGGATCTACTGGGATGAGCCTTGTTCTGCTGAGCAGGTATGGAACCTGAGTCTGGGGAAGTGTGGGGCCATAGAGGCCAGACTCAAGGGTAGGGTTATGGGCCTAGTACAGGAAGTCCTGGAGCTTTTGTCCATGGGTGTCTGAGGCCAAGAGATTTGACCTGGAGCTGAGGCAGGACTGATTTCTGGGCTATGTGTACTGACCTGACTCTGGGCTGTTCTGAAATTTCTGGTAGGCCTGGAGCCTAGGACCACAGGGGATCACTTGGGGCTGGGCAGACCTAGAGCTTGTATCTGCAGGGACTGGCTTAGAAGCTGGGTCTATAAGCGCTGACCTGATGAATAGGGCTGCAGAGCTTGGCTTGTGCTGAAGTGAGACTGAAGCTTGGTACCCTGGGGCTAGCCTGGTGATGAGGACAATCTGAAGCCTAAGACTATCAGGGCTGGCTGTGTTCTGGGGCCAAATTGGCAGGCCCAGGGTCTCAGTCTTCAGGGACTCAATTAGCCCTGGGATGGGTCCAATGCCCAGGGCAACTGGGTGGGCCCCAGTGACGTTGGGCTTTGGGCCCATTCCAGTGCCAATTGAATCCCCACACTGGGGCACATCCAGAGGTCAAGTCTGCTGGGCAGGCCTAGGGTCTGAGGCTGTGGGATCCCATCTGGTGCCAAGGCAGGATTGGAGGTTCAATCTTCAAGTGCTAGCCTGGAATCTGGGGCTGTAGGGACCTTTCTGGCAGTGAGTTTTACTGGGGCAAGCCTGGTTTTGGAGTCCAGGGCAAAGTCCGGTACTCACTTTCCTCTCCTTCCCCTAAGTTGAGGGTGTTTCTCCATACTGTACTTCCTGGGGTTGGTAAAAGGGATGTTGCAGGTAGTGTAAAACTGACAGTCCTTCCTACCCTCTTCCATGTGTCTTTTAATATTTCTGTGCTACACTCAGGTACTGTGATCTCTCACCTAGTTTCCTTAGCTTTTATGAAGATACATTTGCACATGGATAGTTGTTTAGACTGACGTTTCTGTAAGTGTATAAATGCTGAAAAGTCATATTCCACCACCTTGCTGATGTCTGTCCTGAAAATTAATTTAACATACTCAAAATATTTTCCCTATGCAGGAATAGAAGTAATAATTAAAACTGGTGCTAGAACAATGTATGTAATAATTATTGGGTAACAGTAGCATTTAAGTAGTTATTCCTTTCCGACTTATGGATATGATTTAATAACACTGTAGCAGTGTAACATTAAATCAGAACACTAAATGTGTTGGATGTGTAACATTAAGGAATATAGTTACAAAAATTCTTACCAGCCATTACAATGGCTAATCAATAGCACTATCAAATATAACTTTATGATAACATATAGAAAGGTGAACATAGAATCATGGAATTACAATTACTTACTATGGAATTCATATTTATTACAGAACTAGAAAGAAACTAGGCAGATTAAAAACTCTCACTAAAGATTTTTCCAAGTATAAATTCTTAACTAAATGTAAAATGATTAGGCTGAGTTCAAGGACAGCTTTCAAATGTAGTTGTATGTTTCTTTGTTAATTTACATTTAACAATCTCAAATCCGGCTGGGCGCCATGGCTCACGCCTATAATCCCAGCACTTTGGGAGGCCGAGGCGGGTGGATCACGAGGTCAGGAGATCAAGACCATCCTGGCTAACACAGTGAAACCCCGTCTTTACTAAAAATACAAAAAATTAGCCAGTAGTGGTGGTGGGCGCCTGTAGTCCCAGCTACTCGGGAGGCTGAGGCAGAAGAGTGATGTGAACCTGGGATGCGGAGCTTGCAGTGAGCCCAGATTGTGCCACTGCACTCCAGCCTGGGCGACAGAGTGAGACTCCAAAAAAAAGAAAAATACAAACCTAAAATCTCAAATCCAAATGGCTAAGAATACCTGTGTCCAAAATGTGTTTCGCTCTCTTAATCACAGGGGTTAAATAAAGTTGGATTATTTTAGATAGTTTTTTTTTTTCTACTAAGAATTTCTACTTAATTTAAAAGAGTGCAAGTTAGACATTAGTACATTTTTACTTAGAGTTAGCATAAGCTCTTAAGGCTATAATTGGAGAGGGAAATTATATTTATTTTTTTTGGCCATAATTTTGTTAAGATCTGTTAGCAAGTCTGGAAATTCATTAAAAACAGAGCTAAAATTGATGTAGACACGTACTGTGGTTATTTAGATGAATTCTATATCCTCACTATATGCATATGGATCAAACCTGGAGATACAGAAAAACATTCTTAAAACAATCTGATTGAAATCTTTGAGAGATTGCTGGAAGGCTTTTTCATTATTAAACACATAAGTTTGTCATAATGCAATTCATTTCATATATCCACTAAAAGCAGGCCATAAATAAATATATAAAATAAAATACAGTTGCATTATTTTGTACTTTTTTTAATCTGAGAAAAAAATGCAATTCTGAAACATGAAATTCTCTAATGCTTATCACATGGCTATTTAGCATACTTTTAATGGCAACTACTAGGAAGTAAATACCACACCCGACAGAATACAAGCCATCCCAGTGCCTAAGATAAAACTGGAATGTAGTGTGTTAACATTTTTCCATAAAGTTTGACCTATGTTCCCTTATGTGTTGCCTCTGCTTAGCAGCTGTTGTCACTACCAAGCACCGCCTTGTCTCCCACCCCTACTGTGGCTTTGCGTGACTGTCACTGGCAAAGTAAATATGTTTTCAGTGAAGCTCCCATCCCAGCTTCTCTCTAGAGACTTAGTAGTCAAAAAATATTTGTAATTTAGAAGGAAGTCAACTACAGCCAGCTGTTTCAAAACGAAACAAGGAAAGATGTCATAGGTTGGGCATTTCTGAGAAATACAGAGTGTACATATCATGCAAAGCACCCCCAAGGTTTATACCTCTCCCCACCCCCATCACTGATTCTTGCCATTTTTATTCTCTATGTAGCACATAAGTTTTAAAACATGAAGTATGGTAAGTAGTAAAAGCAAATTGGAAGGTAGATTCATCTCTGCCCTTTTAATTTTGTTACTTTTCACCAAAAATATACAAAAATATGCACATGATTGTACAGTTTCCTGACTTATCACTCACTGAAAACATCCGTGTAACCAGCATTCCAATAAAGGAATAGGACATTATCAGTTCATAATCTCATTTGAAGTTTATAGTGATGACGCCCCAAATGTAATCACTAGCATGACATTTGACAGCAGAGATTTGTATCACCTCTTTTTGTACTTCTTGTAAGTATAATCATACCAGAGTCCTTGTTTTGTCTATCTTCTCTTGTTTACTAGTACATTTGTGAGATTCATCCACTTCATTACATATAGCCATATATAATTCATCTTGATTGCTATATTCACTGTGCAGTTATAAAAATTCTTATATTTAGTATCAGTACACAAAATGAAAAATGAATAAACAATGCCATTCACAATAATATAAGAAACATTCATTTTGGGAATAAATCTAATACAATAATGAAAATCCTCTAGACACTACAAAGCATTATTGAGAGAATTTTAAGATCTAAATAAGAAGTTGAAAATCCATATTAATAGATTGAGAGACACCAGGCACAATGGCTCACACCTGTAATCACAGCACTTTGGGAGGCCAAGGTGGGAGGACCACTTAAGCCTAGGAGTTCAAGACCAGCCTAGGGAAAATAGTGAGACCCTATCTCTTAAAAAAAAAAAAAATAGAAACTAGCCAGGTGTGGTGGCATGCACCTGTGGTTTCAGCCTCCCAGGAGGCTGAGGTGGGAGGATCGCTTGAGCCTAGGGAGATTGAGGCTGCCATGAGCAATGATCATGCCACTACACTCCAGGGTGGGTGACAGAGCAAGGCCCTGTCTCAAAAACAAACAAACAAACAAAATACATCGAATACTTAATATTGCATAGATATAAATCCTCTCCAAATTTATATATATGTATTACACATGTGTGTATATACACCCACATAATATATAAAGAGATATAATACAATCCTAATAAAAAGCCCAGCAGGATATATTTGCATACATAACAAGTTGATTCTAAAATTTATACCAAAATTTAAAAGGTACTGAAATAACAAAAAGAAAAAAATTCAGAAAGAACAAATATAGGAGATTTATATTACCCATATGAATACTTATTATTCAGCAATAATATTTAAGAAAAAGGTTTGAAGCAACATTAGGTGTACTAAAGGATGAAATAGAATATAGAGTTAAGAAAAATACTTTTACAGATCACTCATGTAATTTGTAACAAATAAAATACTGTAGTTCTGTGGGGGAAAATAGTTGTCTTTCCAATAAATAGTGTTGGATTATTTTGATAAACAAATGTAAAACTGAACCCTACTTCCATCAATCCACTAATCAATTCCATTGCAAAACTAAATGTGAAAGATAGCACAACAAAAAATTTTAAGAAAAAAATAAGAGAATATCTTTATTACCTTGAAGTAGGAAAAGATAAGGGGAAAACTGATTAATTAGACTATATGGAAATTTTTAATTTCTGTTTTTCAAAAGCACCAATAAGAGAGAGTATATGGTATTCTGATATTGGACAAAATTATTGCAAGACTATGATCCCTAAGAATAGAAAAATAAGGCATAGAAGTTCTAAAATTACGTTTCTCCCTGGAGATGCTTTCCAAACCATAAAACGGAGAACGATATTTGAAAACAAATAAAACATATTTGCTGAGCTGAGGAGAGAAAAATTAGAGTTCACAGAAGTTGGACAGCTGGAATTTGCAATCTGAATACCAGAAAGAAGAGAGCGTTCATAGAAAGAGCTACATATTTTTTTTTGATCCCCTAGAAGATTTTGCTCAATACTAAGTTATGCATCTATAGGATGAGACTTCATAATAAGTGGCAAAAAGTGACCACTGGGAGTTATATGAATAACTAGCAGAGCTTTCATGGGTCTAAGAATGAAAGAATACACACTGGCTCAAAAGGAAAGACTTCTTTGAACACCAGGCATCCATTACATACCCTATATTAGTGGTAGGGTTAAGCTAGCTGTAACAACTATGCTGAGTGCACCCTAAAATCATAAAACGCAAACTATTAAAATGATTAAGCTGATCTTCAAGTAAATAAACTGCCTGCTGGCACAAAGGTCAACCCTTATTAAAGGAAACCAGAAACAGGGAGACTCTCAACAATTCCACCTTTACAACGGTCATCCTATGATTAAAAAAAGAAAAAGGTATACAAAGGACAAAAAACTTTGTCTTATAACCAGAAGAAAAAAAAGGAATACAAATAGACCCAAAAGTGACAGAGATGATGAAATCAGAGAAAGGCATGCAGAGCTATTTTAAATGTGTTCAAGCTTTATAAAGAATATTTACATTCAATGAAGAAAGAAATGGAAATAAAACGAATCAAACAGAGCTTCCAGATTCTAAATATGTGATATCTTACATGCAAAAATAAATAAATAAAAGAAACCCTAGACAGAGTTTGCAACAGATTATAAAGAAAGATCTGTGAACTGTATGGAAGGAAAATAGAAAATATCCAAACTGAAGCACAGAGAGAAAAATAAACAAAGTCTGGAAAAGAAGAGAAGGAGGCCGGACACAGCAGCGCATGCCTGTAATCCTAGGACTTTGGGAGGCGGAGGTAGGCAGACCACTTGAAGTCAGGAGTTTGAGACAAGCCTGGCCAACATGGCAAAAACCCATCTCTATTAAAAATACAAAAATTATCCAGGCATGTTGGTGGGGGCCTGTAGTCCCAGCTACTCAAGAGGCTGAGGTGGGAGGATCAACTGAGGCTTCAGTGAGCCCTAATCACACCAGTGCACTCCACCCTGGGTGACCAGAACAAGACCAAGTTCTCAAAAAAGAAAAGAAAAGAGAGAGAGAGAGAGGGAGGGAGGGAGGGAGGGAAGGAAGGA
>NW_012105365.1:7194780-7206163 GCF_000951045.1 Mandrillus leucophaeus
TACCAGAACAATAAATAGCACTAGATATATGCAATCATAAAATAATTAATTCATTTAAAATTATTTTTAAATGATAGTTAAGTATTTAAAGAAAAATAATTTTTCCTAGAACCTTTCTAATACATGTAAAAATAAATTATATGACAATAATAATGCAAACAAGAAGAGAGAAATAAGAATAATGCTTATGTAAATTAAGCTATAGTATAGTTTTACTTAAAGGCAGACTATGGTAGGTTAATGTTGTATGGAACAACCACTGTTTTTTAATAAAATAAAATTAATAAAGAAGAGGTATAGTTTAAAGGCCAAAATTAACAAAAACTCAATATTTTAAGAAGCATGAAAGGACTGAAGAGGTTGTACTTGATGGACAAGGGTAAGTACGAGACAGGAGAGATGCTTGGTATCAGATCATGAGGAATCTTAGCAGACATACTAATGCATAGACCATTAATGTAATGGGAAGTCACTCGCTGAAGTCTTTCAGCAAGGAAATTTTTATTTTAGAAAAAGCATTCTGACAGCAATGCAGAGTGCATTATTACATAACATATTTCACATAGATGATGCCAGGGGAGAGGCTAAGAGGAGGGCATTAACTGAGTATGAAGACTAATGGCAATATACTGTATTTTCTGAGGTGGCAATATAGCTATATAAATTTGTAAAAAGCATTGAACTATATACCCCCTTTAAAAGGGATAAAATTTACTATTTTAAATTGTATCTTAATAAACTTAAAGTAGAAAGAGAAAGATTTAAGAAGTCTGGGGGGGGCAGGAAAACACTTGCAATAATGCAGAAGATAAATGATAAAAGTCAAATTCAAGACAGTGGCCTATAGGGAAAAGGAGGGTTCAGACGGCAAAGACATTTGCAAGAAGGAAGGGACCAGACATGGTGAATTACCGGATGTAAAACATAAGGAATATCTCATTCAGTGTTTCTTATAAAGGAAGCTGGGAGCATTGCAGATGTCTTTAGCCAAAATAGGAAATCTGGCTTCAACATTTGTGGGGACAATTGAATGAATAAATCTAGGGGTGTAAGAGTGGTTATAGGGTGGAAAAAAACACATTTAGAGAATTAAAAAAAATTATTGAATTTGAGATACTATTAAGATCACAAGTTGGAAATTTATATTTCATGGTTAAATAAAGAGGTCTAGTTGTTTGGAGTGAGGCCTTCACTAATAATTGGAATTTCAGAGTCATCAGGGTCTCTCACTCAGTAGCTGTACCATTCACACTGTTCCTACCGTAGTTCAACATCACTCACGTGATTGTAATCCTCTTCCACCTTGTTTTCTCTGAACTCCAATCCATCCTTAATGTTGCTGTTAGTTGTGTCTTTCTTCTATTTAGAATAGATTGTGTCACTATTTCATGAATCACTTCCTTGTTACCTATTATATTGAAAATTGCATTGAGATTATTTCTTCATGTACATAAGGCCCTAGCGTCATGACCCGAACCTATCTTTTCAAGTGACTTTCCACTAATCCAGTATTTGTGGTCCACATTCTCTGCCTGAATACAATCATACTGTGTTCCCAGACACAGCCTACATTTTACAGTCTCCATGTCTTTTCCACACTGTTTTCTACTCTGGAAATGTCTTCTTTCTTGCTTTCTGCAGTTGTAAGTCTTCCAGCTTCCACTACCACTTTCTTAGCAAATTAATGCACACTTGTGCAGATATTATAATGCATTCCTTATCATTAACAATTGAATAAAGTTACCACCCATCCTTCAAAACCTATCGGCTTGTATTTTGAAGTATTTTTCAAGTTATGTTGGGCTATATAAAAAGTATTCCTTTGATTCCACATAAAAGCCTATTTTGCAGAAGGGTAAACTAAAATTCAGTATTCTGGGTGATTGCATTGAATAAATAAAAAGGTAATGATTGGTAAGACTTCTACTTCACAGTGTTCTGGATCTGAATCCTGAGCTTTGCCTCCATGCCTTTGTCTTTTTCTAAAAGCTGCATTCACTCTTGTGATTTATTTTCATTTTCTCATCCCATTAGTTTAGGATCTCCTTGTGAGTGATTATGGTGCCTCATTTATCTATATGTTCTTGGCCTTGCTTAACGTGATGCTCAATACCTGTATGTTTTTGGTATATTCGGGGTTGAAAGGATGTGAGAGAGATTCTGCAAATAAAAATTATTTTAAGAGATTCATTTTTAAATTTCCCAATATAAAATGGCACTGCTACCACAGTTTTCATATTTAATGAGAAGACAAACTGATGATTCTCTCCTATAATAAAATAGTTCAAGTTATTTTCTCTAGTGTTGGATTAATATTAATGTTATCCTTTTGATATAATGCATAATAATACTAGCAATAGGGACATTGGAATTATTACTTATATGACTCTGAAGAAAATTACTTTGGAATGTATAGTTGTTGCTAGACTTAAAAGTGATATAGTGAAGAAAAGATTTCAGTGAGAGAAGAAAAACTGTATCGAGCTCAAACTACATCAACAAATCTATCTATCTATCTATCTATCTATCTATCTATCTATCTATCTATCTATCTATCCATCATCTATCTATATGAACTGAGGTCTACTCAGGTTAAACTGAAGTTTTGATCTTCAATTTCTGCTTTATTCTCCCTTTAAATGAAATTGTCTTGAAGGATAAAGTTTTACATTAATACGGATGTCTATGCAAGGAACTTTATCATACCTTTGAGACATGATGGACACATTAATTTGATTTCAGAGGCATTTTTTAAGCATATGAAATTTTATATTATCAGTTTATAGCACAAATATCTGTTGTAACACAGATGTAGCTCAGTTTGTGTGGTTCTTGTTACATCACTAGATAATTTAGACCTAAACATGAGCCATCACTAACGGCTGGTGATGTGGTGTTTGGGTGGCTCTATCTACAGAACAAAAATATTTTTGTGACTAACTATGCCACTATGGTAATTAGGCTGTGATTTCTCCAAAGGGAGGATAAAAATGCCTTATTCTAATACTTCATTTATCTATGCCCTAGCATTCCACTCTAAAACCTATTTTAGCTAGGCAACCCTTCTCAGTTTATATATACAGAGCCACTCCCTCCTTCTGCCTGCCCCCTTCTTGCACTTCAGTCTGAGCAAACATTGAGTACCTTCCAGTCTAAGTTTCATGCTGGCCAGAATCTGCCACCCCTTCAGTCTTCCTGTGTTAACTCTGAGAGCAGAGGAAAGTTTTCCCTTTTCTCATATCCAGAGACTGCTCTATGTCCTGGTACAGACGTGTGACTATTTCTCCCAAGAGAAGAACTCTTGGGGGGCTTTCAAGGGGGATCTGAAATTATCACTAATTTAAAATTATCACTAATACTACTTAAAGTCCTAAGGAAACTACTTAGTAACTCTGAGCTTTCGTTTCTTCATATGGAAAAAAATTCTCTATAAAAAGTGTTCAATAACCCCATAGACATTAGGATCAAATAATAAAAGATAATAGAAAAGATCTAAGCAAAACATAAATGTCTGAGTTATTTTAAAATGCTTCCTAATTTAATAATAACCACATTAGGGCTGGGGAAAAAACAGAACATGTTAAGTAATTCAGAAGACCTTCTACTTAAATGCAAAATGTACTTTACACAGAATTTTACAAAATAATGTCAGTCCACCACTTGCAGTTCTATGTGAGAGGGAAATTTAATTATTATACATTTTAAAAAGAGATTAGAAAAGGTAAATTGGGTATGGCTGGCAACCAGGATGCTTATGGAGTAGACTTTGTTGAAAAAAAAAAAAAATGATACCTCAGTCGGTTAGGCTTCTATAACAGAATACCATAAACCGGTGGCTTATAAACAAAAATTTCCCAGGTTCTGGAGGCTGGAAGTTTGGGATAAGGGTGCCGGCATGGCTGGGTTCTGGTGAGGGTCCTCTTTCAGTTTACAAACTTCCAACCTTTCTTTGTGTCCTCTCATGGTGGAAGGAGGGATAGCAAAGTTTTCAGAGTCTTTTTTCTTCTTCTTTTTTCTTTGCTTTTCTTTTTTTTTTTTTTTTTTTTTGAGACGGAGTCTCGCGCTGTTGCCAGGCTGACCTCAGCTCACTGCAACCTCCGAGTCCCTGATTCAAGCGATTCTCCTGACTCAGCCTCCCGAGTAGCTGAGATTACAGGCACGCAGAACTATGCACAGTTAATTTTTGGATTTTTAGTAGAGACGGGGTTTCACCATGTTGGCCAGGATGGTCTCCATCTCCTGACCTTGTGATCCGCCCACCTTGGCCTCCCAAAGTGCTGGAATTACAGGCGTGTGCCAATGCGCCCGGTCTCAGAGTCTCTTTTATAAGGGCACTAATCCCATTCATGAGGGGATCATGATCCACCTCTCAGTGGATCCACCTCCTAATGTCATCACACTGGGGGTTAAAATTTCAAATTATTAATCTTAGGGTGGCACAAAGACGTAGTTCATGCTAGATGAGTTTATCTCTGTATATAATTATTTTCCTGTCTTCCAACTGTGCTGAACAGTAAATAAAATATTTTTCAATTTCTCAGTAGAATTTAGCTATAGCATTGATTACGATGGTGATGTCGATGGCAACTTACTTCTAGAAACGTAGGCCTGAAAGTGGTGACTTGAAATGATAGAATATTTATAACATACCCTAACATGGCTTTCAGTTTCTTAATGGTTGTATTATTATTCAAAATTTCAAAGTAGTTTCAATTTAGGATAACCAATCATGCAACATTTTAAAAATTAATTTTTGCTTTTCCTCACATAAATCAGAAAGTTTCATTTCCATGATAGCAATAAACTAAAAAAAAAGTCATGATTGAACATTAAAATGGTCATAAGAGCATGTTAATTTGCATAGGTTGTAATATCAAAAATTGTTCCCCATCTTTATCTTGTCAATATCAAATATGTTTAATGCAACAGAGAATATAACTTCTGATATATCACTTTTAAACTAGAGGTAAAGTATAATAGCTTCCTTAAATATAAACAACAAAAAAGGAGTTAGTGTGTAGATTACTCAAGATTCCATTATATATGTATCTAAATTTCCTCACCAAAACCAAAACCTCACCTACTGCCATTTTTTTTTTTCTATTACCATATTCCAATAAAAGAAACCAGGGATTCCTGGATTAATGTCTGATTTAAGGGAAGGAACATATTCAAGATGATCCTGATGGAGCATCTTGTAGTCCCAACAAACATAGCAGTGACATATACACACAGGGTATATGTCAAAGGGATACAGAAGCTACTTAAAAAACTAATAGTAACCAAAACTAGAAAAATGGTTGGATTATAATTTAAAGTATAAAATTAATATCTATGTGACCATACTGATATAATGCAATGGTTGAAGAAATAAAGAAATTAGAATTAAAGTAATCTTCCATATAAAGGAATTCTAATTATTTTATGTAAATATTCTGCCCTCAATAGGGAGTTAGACTATAATTCTCTACTCCTTAAGTGTGATATGTGGCGACCTCCTCCCAAAAAGTACAAATGGAAAGGGGTGGAAAGAGTAACTTTACAGTGAAGAAAACTGACAGACACCTCCTCAGCCTTGTAGGTGATCAAGGTGAAGATCAACAGTGATAAGTGATATTGATAAGATGTACTCTTGATATCATTTGGCAGGAATGCCAATTTAACCCTCTTGTCTTACCTCTTGAAACTGTAACCCCAGTCTAGTCATCAAAAGACTATGAAACAAATTGCAATTGAGGTATATTCTACAAAATATCTAAGCAGTACTGAACACTACTGTCAAAGTTATGAAAACCCAGAAGACAGTCTAAGAAACTGTCACAGCCAAGAGGCCCCTAAGGAGACATGCTAACTAAATGCGATATGGTATCCTTGATGAGATTCTGAAATGAAAAAAAAGGACATTAAGTTAAAAACTATAAAAATTAGAAAAAAGTATGGACTTTAGTTAATAATGACATATCAATATTGTTTCATTAACTGTAAGACATGTTCCATACTTATTTAAGATATAAATAATAGGAGAAACTGAGTATGAGATACATAAAAAGTCTCTATATTATCTTTGTAATTTTTCTGTAAATCTGAAACTATTCTAAAATTAAAAGCTCATTAAAAAGAAAAATAACAAAAATACTAAAAGGTACATCAAATCAAATTATACTTATATACATTCTACATATATATGTGTATATATCTATATATATACACACATGCATATATATGATATATACACTTCAGACAGTGAATTTTCATCTCTGTCCATTTATTTAACTTTACTTTCTTTAACATTTTAGAGACAGAAGTATAGAGGATTGTACTATGATTTTAAAGACTGGAAAAACAGGCATTCCTTTATGTCTCTTTTTACAGACCTTTATATTGTTTTGTCTCAAAATTAACTGTTGGAACTTGTCTGGTCACTGCAGGAATAGAATGAGAAATAGCTTCTATTTTAGCGGCTTATTTTATTTAGAGCCTATTACCATGTACTTTAGAATTCACTTGAAAATAAATCTATGTATTAAGTCTTCACACTGTAGACAGTCAACAAAAAGAAATGAGTGGGTATATTTAAACTTCAACACAATGCACTTTTGTGCTTAGGTGATGGAAGAAGGGTATAGTTGAGATGGGGGAAGAATGCTCTCCAGATGCTGTTTCATTTCCACCTTGCATTTTTAAAAAATCACCATATGGTATAAGCAAATGGAAACACTAACTGGATAGGTCAGAGTGTTATTATTACTTTACCTAGAGGTAATCTTTAGTGATTAGTGCCTCATGGATTTTACTATGTAATGAAAGCAGATGTTAAACAAACACTAAAGTCACTAAGCAGCATATGCAATTTCAAGAGACCTGTGTAGTTCATACAATTCCCATTCTACTTTATACACACATATATGCATGTATATATATTCATACATCCACTGAAGAAAGTGAATTTTCATCTGTGCTCATTAACTTTACTTTCTTTAGCATATTAGAGACAGACTTATGGAGGATTGCACTAACATTGTAAAGACTGGAAAAATAGACATCCCTTTGTGTCTCTTCTTAAAGACCTTATTTGAGCCAGCCAGTTGCCAATTATTTTGCTGTTTGAAGAAATCATGTTGCTAAAACAGAAGTCTCTCTTAAATCAATTTCTTTAGTAACTCCAACTCAATGAAAACATCAAAGTATCTAAATGCAGTAAGAAGTCTGGATTTCCAGTGATGTGGAGGTAGAAAATAACCTTTCCACCTTTAAGCATAACATATGCTGTTACTTGAAAGAAAAAAGGTCTCAGAGGTATCCCAATACAGTGTCCTATAATTAAACTCAGATGTATGTTTGACCCTTACACTCTTACTTCCCTCAAGATACTTGAAAGGAGAGTAGCTTGAAAGCATTAAAAGTTTAACCTGTGCTGTTTGCTTCAGAGGATGAGCCTTGTGTTTTTATACAGAGGTGCCGGTATCAGTCATTTTAGAGGAAGTTGTTTTCTTAGGCACCCTAGGTCTGTGATAGTGCTCTAAGTGTTGGTAACTCTTTTGCATATATGAGATATGACTGAAGTCATATTAACCAAAAAAATGTGTGGAATTGAAAGGAACAATTTTTCTTGAAGGATATGAATAATTTGGATCAAATCTACATATTCTTATGAATGATTTGTTATAAACCTTTGTGTTTTTGTTAGATGTACATAATAAATTCAATAGGAGAATTAACAGAAGAGTTAAAATGTATGGGTTCAATATCCAATTCAGGTCTTGCTTGATAAAGATGATCATTTGGTACCAAAATTACATGGATTGGCTCTATCTTCTTCCCAAATTCCTGAATCCCCTCTTGTGTTGTACGTGTGAATCAACATCTGAGTATATGAGCATATGCAAACATTTTTTTCTTTATTTCTTCAAAAACAAAACAAACAAACAAACAAACACACTAAACAGGATCCATGTGCAGGATGTGCAGCTTTGTTCCATAGGTGTATGTGTGCCATGGTGGCTTACTGCACCTATTGACCTATCCTCTAAGTTCCATCCCCTCACCCTCCATCCCCCAACAGGCCCTGGTGTGTGTTGTTCCCCTCTCTGTGTCCATGTGTTCTCAACGTTCAACTCCCACTTATGAGTAAGCACATGCGGTGTTTGGTTTTCTATTCCTCTGTTTGCTGAGAATGATAGCTTCCAGATTCACCCATGTTCCTGCAAAGGACATGATCTCATTCCTTTTTATGGCTGCATAGTATTCCATGGTGTATATGTACCCCACATTTTCCTTATCCAGTCAATCATTGATGGGCATTTGGGTGGGCTTCAAGTCTTTGGTATTGTAAAGAGTGCTTCTGTAAACATATGTGTGCATGTGTCTTTATAGTAGAATGATTTACAATCCTTTGGGTATATACTCAGTAATGGGATTACTGGGTCAAATAGTATTTGGGGTTATAGATCTTTGAGGAATTGCCATGCTGTCTTCCACAATGGTTGAACTAATTTACATTCCTGACAACAGTGTAAAAGCGTTCCTACTCCTCCAAAGTCTCACCAGCATCTATTGTTTCCTGACTTTTAGTAATTGTCATTCTGACCAGCATGAGATGGTATCTCATTGTGGTTTTGATTTGCATTTCCCTGATGGTCAGTGATGCTGAGCTTTCTTTCATATGTTTGTTGGCTGTGTAAATATCTTCTTTTGAGAAGTGTCTGCTCATATCCTTTGCCCACTTTTTGATGGAGTTGTTTTATTCTCGTAAATATGTTTAAGTTCCTTGTAAATTCTGAGCAGTAGACCTTTGTCAGATGGGTAGATTGCAAAAAATTTCTCACATTCAATAGGTTGCCTGTTTAGTCTGATGATAGTTTCTTTTGCTGTGCAGAAGATCTGTAATTTTTTTGTTTGTTTGTTTGTTTTTATGCAAGCACAAGTTTAACGAACAGTATCAGAGAGGAGAAAGGGTTGAACACCCGAGTTCTCAAAGATTCTAGAAGGATTCTAGAGGGCCTTCCTGAGGCCCTCACCAGAAGCAGATGGTAATGCCATACTTATACAGCCTACAGAACCCTGAGCCAATTAAGCCCCTTTTCTTTATAAACACCCAACCTCAGTTATTCCTTTGTAGAAACACAAGAATGGCCTAACACAAAACTTATTGCTAATAGGGAGAAAGTTGTAGTGGTCTGAATAGAAGAGCAAACAAACCACAATATTCCCCTAAGCCAACACCTAATCCAGAGTAAGGCCTTAACTTTTCTTTAACTTTTCAAATTCTATAAAGTCTAAGAGAGGTGAGGAAGCTGCAGAAAATAAATTTGAAGCTCGCAGGGTTGGTTCATGAATTTAAGGGAAAGAATCCATTGCCACAACATAAAAGTACTAGGTGAAGCAGCAAGTGCTGATGTAAAAGCTGTAACAAGTAATACAGAAGATCTAGCTAAGACCACTGATGGAGGTAAATACACTAAACAACAGATTTTTACAAAACAGCCTTCTATTAAAAGAAGGTACCATCTAGGACTTTCATAGCTAGAAAGGAGAAGGCAATGTCTGGCTTCAAACTTCAAAGGACAGGCTGTCTTGTTAGGGGCTAATGCAGCTGATGATTTTAAGTTAAAACCAATCCTTATTTACCATTCCAAAAATCCTAGGTTCCTTAAGAGTTATGCTAAGTCTACTCTGCCTGTGCTCTAAAAAAGTAACAATAAAGCCTAAAGACACCATATCTGTTTACAGTATGGTTTCCTGAATTCTTCAAGCCCACTATTGAGAACTACTGCTCAGAGAAAAAAAACAAAACAACAACAACAAAACACAAATAACAACAACAAAGAAAACTCCTTTCAAAATATTACTACCTCTCATTGCATAAGCACCTGGTCACCCAGGAGCTCTGATGGAGATACACAAGGAGATTCCTGTTGTTTTCATGTCTGATAACACAACATCTATTCTGCAGCCCATAAATCAAGGAGTAACTTTGACTTTCAAGTCTTACTACTTAAGAAACACATTTTGTAAGGCTTTAGCTGCCATAGATAGTGATTATTCTGATGAATCTGGGCAAATTAAATTAAAAATCCTTTGGAAGAGATTCACCATTCTAGAGGCCATTAAGGGCATTTGTAATTCATGAATAGCAGCTAAAATATCAACATTAGTGAGGGTGTAGAAGAAGTTGATTCCAACCGTCATGGATGATGTTGAGGGGTTTAAGCCTTCAGTGGAGGAGGTAACTGCAAATACAGGCTCTTTCTTGGTTCTGTATGAAATTTAAAATAGTTTTTTCTAAGTCAGTGAATAAAATCAATGGTAGCTTGATGGGAATAGCTTTGAATCTGTATATTACTTTGAGCCATGAAAATGGCCATTTTCATGATATTGATTTTTCCTATCCATGTGCATGGAATGTTTTTCCATTTGTTTGTGCCCTCTCTTATTTCCTTGAGCAGCGATTTGTAGTTCTCCTTGAAGAGGTCCTTCACATCCCTTGTAAGTTGGATTCCTAGGTATTTTATTCTCTTTGTAGCAATCGTGAATGGGAGTTCACTCATGATTTGGCTCTCTATTATTGGTGTATAGGAATGCTTGTGATTTTTGCACATTGATTTTGTATCCTAAGACTTTGCTGAAATTGCTTATCAACTTGAGTTTTTGGGCTGAGACAATGGGTTTTCTATATATACAATCATGTCATCTACAAACAGAGACAACTTGACTCCCTCTCTTCCTATTTGAATACCCTTTCTTTCTTTCTTTCTGTTGCCTGATTGCCCTGGCCAGAACTTCCAATACAATGTTGAATAGGAGTGGTGAGAGAAGGCCTCCTTTTCTTGTGCCAATTTTAAAAGGCAATGCTTCCGGCTTTTTCCCATTCAGTATGATATTGGCTGTAGGTTTGTCATAAATGGCACTTATTAATCTGAGATATGTTCCATCAATATGTAGTTTATTGAGGGTTTTCAACATGAATAGATGTTGAATTTTATCGAAGGCCTTTTCTGCACTTATTGGGATAATCATGTGGTTTATGTCATTGGTTCTGATTATGTGATGGATTACATTTATTAATTTGTATATGTTGAACCAGTCTTGCATCCCAGGAATGAAGTCAACTTGATTGTAGTGGATAAGCTTTTTGATGTGCTGCTGTATTCGGTTTGCCAGTATTTTATTGACGACTTTTGCATCTATATCCATCAGGGATATTGGCCTGAAGTTTTCTTTTTTTGTTGTGTCTCTTCTCAGTTTTGATATCACGATGATTGTGGCTTCATAAAATGAAGTCCCTCCTTTTCAATTGTTTGGAATAGTTTCAGAAGTAATGGTAGCAGCTCCCCTTTGTATTTCTGGTAGAATTCAGTTGTGGTGTTTTTTTTTTTTTTTTTTT
>NW_012105365.1:7207858-7224515 GCF_000951045.1 Mandrillus leucophaeus
TGGAGACTAGGATTCCAATCTCTGCTTTTTTTGCTGTCCATTTGCTTGGTAAATATTCCTCCGTCCTTTATTTTGAGTCTGTTTGTGTCTTTGCACATAAGATAGGTCTCCTGAATACAGCACATTGATGGGTCTTGGCTCCTTACCCAATTTGCCAGTCTGTGTCTTTTAATTGGGGCATTTAGGTCATTTACACTTAAGGTTAATATTGTTATGTGTAAATTAGATCCTCTCATCATGGTGCTATTTGGTTATTTTGCACAGTAGTTGATGCACTACCAGTTCCTTCGTAGTGTCTTTGGTCTTTACATTTTGGTGTGTTTTTGCAGTTACTGGTAACGGTTTTTCCTTTCCATATTTAGTGCTTCTCTCAGGAGCTCTTGCAGGGCAGGCCTGGTGGTAATGGAATCCCTCTGCATTTGTTTGTCTGGAAAGGACTTCTTCCTCGCTTATGAAGCTTAGTTTGGCTGGATATGAAATTCTGGGTTGAAAATTATTTTCTTCAAGAATGTTGAATATTGGCCCCTAATCTCTTCTGCCTTGTGGAGTTTCTGCTGAGAGGTCCGCTGTTAGTCTGATGGGCTTCCCTTTTTAAGTGACCTAGCCTTTCTGTCTGGTTGCCCTTAACAGTTTTTCCTTCATTTCAACCTTGGAGAATCTGATGATTATGTGTCTTGGGGTTAACCTTCTTGTGGAGTATCTTAATGGCGTTCTCTGTATTTCCTGAATTTGCATGTTGGCCTGTCTTGATTGGTTGGGGAATTCTCCTGGGTAGTATCCTGATGTGTGTTTTCCAGCTTGTTTCCATTTTTCTCTGTCTGCTTCTGATAACTCTAATCAATCATAGGTTCATGGGACTTTTTATGAAGTCCCATATTTCTTGGAGGCTTTTTTCATTCTTTTTCATTTGTTTTTCTCTATTCTTGTCTGCATGTCTTATTTGAGTAAGGTCGTCTTCAGACTCTGATATCCTTTCTTCCACTCGGTCAATTTGGCTTTTGATACTTGTGTATGCTTCACAAAGTTCTTGTGCTGTGTTTTTCAGTTCCGTCAGGTATTTCATGTTCCTGTCTAAACTGGTTACTCTAGTTAGCAATTCTTATAACCTTTTATCTAGGTTCTTAGCTTCTTTGCATTGGGTTAGAACATGCTCTTTCAGCTCATTATAGTTTTTTATTACCCATCTTCTGAAGCTTACTTCTGTTTATTTGTCCATCTGATCCTCTGTCCAGTTCCATGCTCTTGATGGAGAGACACTTTTATCATGGAGGAGAAGAGGCACTTTGGCTTTTTGGGTTTTCAGCAATTTTTCATTGATTCTTTGTCATCTTTGTGAGTTTGTCTAGTTTCAGCCTTTGAAACTGCTGACCCTTGGATGGGGTTTTTGTTGTCGTTGATGATGATGCTATTGCCACTTTCTGCTTGTTCGTTTTTCTTTCAATAGTCCGGCCCCTCTTCTGTGGGGCTGCTACAGTAAGCTGGACATTCACTTCAGGTCTTATTCATCTGATTCGCTGCTGTGCCTAGAGATTTCATTCAAGGAGGCTGGAGAGCAGCAAAGATGGGTGTCTGCTCTTTCTTCTGGAAACTCTGACCTCAAGGGGCACCAATCTGATGCCAGTAGGAATGTCCAACAACCCCTGTTGGATGGTGTCCGACAACCCCTGTTAGAGGGTGTCCGACAACCCCTGTTGGATAGGGTGTCCAACAACCCCTGTTTGAGGGTCTCAACCAGTTGGGTGGCATGGGGAGCAGGACCCATTTAATGAAGCACTTTGTTCCTTGGTAGAGAGGTTGTGTTTCACTGAGGGGAAGCTACTTATCTGGGCTGCCCGGATTCGTCAGAACTACCAGGAGGAGAGGCTAAGTCTGCTGGTCCACAGAGACTGTGGCCACCCCTTCCCCTTGGGCCTCAGGCCCAGGAGATCCAAAGTCTTTCCCTGAGCCTCTGGCAGGAGTTATTGGAGATGCTGCATGGAAGCCCCTCCCCCACCACTGAGGAAAGATGGATCCGGGTTAGGCCTGAAGAGGCACTCTGGCCACAACTGGTGTGTTGGGCTGTGGGGACAAGCTTGCAACCTGGAGTCATAGAAATGGGTGCCATCCTTCCACCGCCCAGGGAGCTTAGCATGTTATGCATTTGTGAGCCCCAGTGCTGCCCCTCCCTGCAGGAGCTCAAACAGCTTAGGCTTAGACAGCAGGCAGCCACAGACGGTGCTGGTCACCCCTTTCCAGATGAGTTCAGTAGGCTTAAGCAGATTCTAGCTGAGAGGCTGTAAGAATCTGTGCATCTGAGGTCAGGATGCTCGGTCCCTGTGGCTTGAGTTTGCGAATGGTATCTTCTCATCCATGGGTTCCACAGTTCCATGGAAAAAGCACAGTTTCCCTGGCTGGGTAACCTGCTCACTCACTGCCTCCTTTGACTGGAGGGAGGGTGTTCCCCTTCTCCCTGGGGCTCTCAGGTGGGCAACCGCACCACACTGCTCTTCCTTCTCTCTGTGGGTCAAGTCAGCCTTCTAGTCCATTTTGATGAGAGAATCTGGACATCTTGGTTGCGGGTGAATGCTTATTCTGTGTTATTTTTTTTTTTTCCTCCAATGGGAGCCTCCGAATGCCAAGCGTTCTAGTCAGCCATCTTGGCCCCAACCTACTTTTTGGTTTTGAATCAAAGGAAGCAGATGCTTTTTATGCAAAGTCCTGATTTTTACATTATGGATCATTAGAATTGACGCTAACAGGAGTCATATGTCTAATTCTTTGCATCAGTGTAAGCAAAAAATACATTCAGCAATAGTAAATTATCTTAACCTCTCTCAGGAAATACGAATAGTTTCATAGTGAGAAAGTGGCGGTGTGAGTCAAAAGCATAAAAATGCCAGCCATAAATAAAGTTGAAAAACTCTCATCCCCACTGGGATAAAATAACATTACTTTCCTGAGACCCTGACTAGGGACAGACAATTTCTTTGGAGATTTGTTTGGTGCAAGAGTAGAGAGAAAATGAATTTAAATAATTTATCATCACAATGCCCCAAATCACAACCTTGAACATAAAAGGAAAAAATCTACTTTCAAATCAATTTTGCATTGACAAGTGGGGACCTGGAACTCTGACAGAAAAAGTCATCTTTTGCAAAGATTTATATCTCTGAAGATAAATGCATCTTATATGTGATATTTTTATCATCTAGATATTTATTTGTTCTTAATTTTAGAGTTAAAAAAAAATCAGAAGTCTTTTGGAAAAATTGTTTTCAACTCAATGCAAATGACCAATACTATAAAATGGAGTTATAAATTTCATTTGATTAATCCAGCTACTATTACTTTTTAAGTAATGTTTAAAGAATTAACCTGTTTGATTATAGTATTTTCACACATCTAAACTAAAAACAGAATGATAGTCTTACTCCACAGTTATGATAAAGAAATTTGAAATCTTTACCTTATAGTCATGTTTTTGAAGTAACGATTAATAACACAAGTTTGCTCCTAACTCTGATTATGAAAATGAAGGATTGAGAATAAAATAAATAAAATCAGTTATATTGTTTTGTTGTTTTTACAGGGGACAAATTACAGCAGGAAACTCCAGATTGTCACTTGGTGTGAAAAGACCACTTTGGCATTATCGCTGTTTTCTTATCTGTCAAATGCATTTAATCACACTTACCTTGTTCTACTGTATGTTGTTTGGCTTTACAAATTAATGGCTCTAAAGTGCTTTGAAAATATAAATCTCTATATAAATAATAAAACATTATTATAGCCTTGGGAAAAGTCTGGGGAAAGGGGAACTAAAGAGTAATGACTTGTCTTCCAGGATTGTAAGAATTTCAAAAAGTAGTGTTTTATCTGATTATTTCTTACTTTCACATGAAATCTTCTAAGGACATCCTAAAAATTAAAAGCAGTTATATTGAATAATTTAAGATTGTACAAGCAGTTATAATAGAACCATGATGTTAAAAGACTATCCACTTCACCCTCTAATATTGTTATTATGGAATTAAATCAACAAGACCCCCTTCATTCTTTTCACAAGTTATATACTCATTCATGTATTATTTTGGGTGTGCATATCCTCAAACTAAGAAATACTTTATGACATGAGAATAAAACAGCTAAAATTATGGTTTCTTGTCTCAAGAAGCTTTCAAACACATCAGAGAGGTAAATGTGTACATCATTTTTTAAATAAATATTTGGATGTGCTAAATAAGCTTAAGGATATTTTGAAAAGATTCTCTTAGAATTGTAAAAAAAAAAAGATGATTTCTAACACTGATGTCGTAAAGGAAGATGGATATGTAGGCAAGCTCTAGCTCTGGAACATTTTTATTTATGATTCAGCACTAAATTTTAGACCTCAAGTAGATTAGACTTGGAAATGAAAGGACGACTTGGAAGGTATTTATGGCAAGAGGAGTAGCTTGAACAAAGAAGGTAAGCAGAAAAACACAAAACATATTTAGCAAGTTAATTGTTTCAGAAGTTTGGGATGTGTCAAACTAGGTAGTAGGTGATAAAGTTCTAAAGATAGGTTGGCGCCAGGTTGTGTAGGCTCTTGAATGACAGGCTAAAATACATGGGCTTTATTTAGTAGGGAATTGTAAACTGCTTCTTAAACTCAAATAAACATTTTTGTAAGAGTTGTTTTAAATAGGAAAAAAAATAAGACATTTTATTCAAGATGGGGTTATAAATAATTCATTTAGAAACGTCCTTCCTGCCTGTGGTTAGAAAAATAAATAATCTGACTGTCAGTTTGACACTAGACTTCTGATAACACATGATGTTGATTGCTAAACTAAGGCTTCATTGGTATGAAAAGTCAAGCAACTAAACTATTCTTAAATTTTAACAGAAAATTATCTTTAACCAAATAGCAACTCTTTGCTTATTAATATGAGTCAGATTTTTGCATGAGTCTATATTATTGACACAATAGGTATGTCCATGGAACTTAAATTTTAGAGTATTTTCTTAGATCATTTCTGGACTTGAGAAAAGTTTAAATTTATTCTTATTTAAGAGGTGATAGAATTTGAAAAGCAAGGTCTTCACTCCCGTGGTTTATTATCCTTCAACCAGTCATAGAAGCAACAACTTTCTCTTTCGAAAATTTCCTTTGAAGCGATTTTGAACTGAATTGGAAAACACCTTAGAAATGATTTGGTCTAGACTTCTTGTTTGTAGATGAGAAAATTAAAAGTCAGAGGGAAAAAAAAGACCATTCAAGTAACACAGAAAGACACTTGGCCATCAAACACAGACCTTTTATCCTCAATTCAATGATTTTTCAATTCAAATACTATTTTAGGCAATATTTTGAAGTATCAGCTTTGTTTTGGGTTTGGCCAAATACAATATTTTCCTTTCATTTGATAGCCTTGCAAAGGGGCTTTATTAATTATGTCACTAAGGTTGGTTTTAAGTATTAACAAGTTGTACTTTTGTGATTTCTGTTTTATACCCTCACCCCTAAAATAAAGCAACTATTACTTATGCAACTTTCCAGTATATATTCTAAAGGAATATTTTTCTTTATTAGTTTAACTTACGCCTTATTTGTTTTCCTAATTATATAACAAATGAAACAATAAGTTCGCACATATTTTTAATATATATTCAAATATATACATATTTGAATTCTATATATATATAATTTATAAATTGCTATGCCATATTTAGAATCTTTGCTTGACCTGCTGATTTAAATATTTTATTTGGATTAACATGGGTTCCAGAAAGGAAAGGCTAATGTGCAATAGTCTTTCATTGTTAATAGTTAGGATTTAAGTCTGGCTTAGGATTTCAGGAATCAGGAAATTTTTATATAATGATAGGGTGAAGTTGGTTATGAAAGTTTTTTTTTTTTGATGATAAGTGGTTCTGTAATGTGTAGTTATCTTACTTATAATGTTACTTATCTTACACAAATATCATCAGGTTTAACTTTCCTTACTGATTTTATTTTATTGTGACTGATTGTTTTTATGGATTTTTCATTAATTCAAATTTTGTAATTATTTTCTTAGGATGGCATCTTGTAGCCTTGAAAATACGTAATTCTACTTGCTATACAATTGTTCTACGGTGTTTTTTTCTGTAGTATTTTAACTATATCACAATATTATGTAGTCCAGTACATGCATATTGAATTGAAAGTCCAGAAATACATTTTACTTTCTTAACTCCACTACATAGAAGGTGACTGTGACTGAACTATCATAATTATTGGTTACATAAATGCTGCATAAAGATTTGGAAGGGGAGAGAGGTTATATATACAGAATATTTTATAGTGATGTTGCATTTATTTGTTTTTCTTCTTTTTCTCCTTCTTGTTCTTTTCCTTTTATTTATTTTTTGTTGTGACTTATAATTCTTGTCTTTCTGAGTGAATATTGTATTAATATTACTGTAAAACAGTAAGACTACCGCCAGGATTAATCACATAATTTGCAGGGGCCATTTCAAAATGAAAATTCAAGTTGCCTAATTCAAGAATTGTTTAAAGTTTTAAAAATGACAACAGAGCATTTGCACAAGCATATGGCCTTTGTAAGTTTGGGCCCTGTATGACTGGACAGGCCACATGTTTATGAAGCCAGCCATTGCTACAGCTTGCAAAGGCAGACTTATCTAAATGAGGAAGAAACACAATTTTTTGCTTCATCTTTTTTTTTTTTTCCCTGTGTTCCTGACAATTTCTTCATAAGGCAAATTTCACCACTGAATCATAATTTTAGGTTGACTTATTTCTAAACTTCTGTACAGGAGCTAATTATCAGAACAAAATCTTCAGCTAGCATTTGTAATACTTTCCTGTTGATGCTGTAATAAGTTACCATAAACTTAGTGGCTTAAAACAACAGAAATTTGTTATCTTACTATTCCAGAAGTCAGAAGTTTAAAATTGGTTTTATTAGGCCAAAATCAAGCTGTCAATAGGGATGCATTCCTTCTGGAGGTTCTAGGGGAAAATCCGTTTCCTTTCCATTTTTGCTTCTAGAAGCTGGTTGCGTACATTGGCTTATGACCCCCTTCCCCATCTTCAAAGCCAGCAGAATAGCGTTTTTAAATCTAAATCACATCCTCCGACTCCCTGCTTTCATCTTCCCATCTCCTTCTCTAACTCTTTTAAGAACTCTTCAATTGCACTGGGCCACCTGGATAATGCAGGCTAATCTATCCATTTCAAGTTCCTTAATTTGGTCACATCTGCAAAGACTTCTTCAATGTAAGGTAACATAAGCCCACGTCTAAAAGATTAGGATGTGGACATCTTTGGGGAAGTATTACTCTGTCTACCACAGTATTTCTTGTACACATGCTTTTTACTAATTATAGTGATTCTTCCTGGACAATGTTTTATATTCATCTCAAATTTTCCTGACTTAAACATTATCAAAAAAATAAATTTCCCTGTACTTAAAAAAAAATCAGGTGCTAGGAGTTATAACAAAATTTAGTTTAAAATAGGAAAGACGATTATTTTCTTTAGGCAGGAGTTACTTTACCATCAAACACCATATATAACATGCCTGTAATAACTTTTATTTTGTATTTACCTAACAAAGACCTAAAATTGCATGCTAATAAAGAATATATATTCTTTCTGTGTAATATGAACAATCTTCTTTGCAGACACACACAGACATACATACATACATTTATAAGTTAATATTTTGTTACATTCTCAGACATTATCAAATTTTCTTTAACCACTTCCTTTATTCATAATTGCTTTGCTTTTACAGATTCAAATTTTGTAATCCTATCATGAATTATAAAATGCAGTACTTCTCACAAATAAAAGGTCAGTGAATATTTAAGAGACTTAGTCTCAGTTATGTGTATAGTGTTTATTGCATGCATTACCCAATAATAAGAATTATAGAGAAAATAAAGTATATATTAAAAGATTCTGGGGAAAACTATGCAGATACTCCAGCAGCAGACATAAATTCAGTAAAACAAGATATGCATCAACTTATGAGCAGGGTGGTCTGTGGTTGGTGTTTATCTGGAAAGGCGTCTTGGAAAACGTGTTCTGCAGAAAGTGTTAGAGTGAGAGGGTTAGGCTGAGTAAATAAAGAAGGCAGTTCTCATAGTAGCTGAGTGGTGTAGGTAAGAACTTCAAGGCGTCAAGCAGAGGACTAACGGAGAAGAGGCAAACATGCCTGTTTAGTGGGATGGAAAAGACCAGCTAATGTTGCAACAAAAATAGAGGTTCTATTGTTAAGGGCAAATACCAGAAAAATCCATAATTCTGTTATTAAATAATTGGATTTAATCTTCAAACTAATATAATGATTCAGTATATGGTTAGTGATTTTTCATATTCAAAGGATGAGTCAGCTAGGGAGATTTGAAAAGAGCATTGCATTTTTGAGCCCAATATGTAATTTGAGAGAAAAGTTCAAACCAAGTTGGGGGTGGGAGTGAAAGGAAGAGTTTAGGAGATTAGACTGTTTCCATGATGCCAGTGTAGCATAACCAGAGCTTTCGTTTAATGGTGGAGGAAAGAGAAAGGGAGGTGGATCCAGCTAACACACACACACACACACACACATACACACACACACACACACGCACCAGCTACATGAGTAAAATGTCATGTGTAGTGGTGCACTGAAAGTCATATGACATATCAAAACATATTAGATGAAAGTAGTACTGCTAGGTAGCTTTCATTAAATGTTTGTTTTATGCTAGACGCTCTCCTTATAATGTAATCAACTTTTCAGTAATTTAATCCCCACTATTACAATTTTATATCAGTTTTCACTTAGGTATGAGAAAGCTATAATAGCATTTAAGTGATTTTCTCAAGTGACCAATATATAGATACCAGGATTTAACTCCTGGTAACTCCCAAAACTATATTCTTTCTTATTTACTAAGAAAGAGTAAATAAGAAAGGATTTATTATGTATTTTAGGCCTAGGATTTGGCCTAAAATACATTTCCTCTGTGTACTCAAATCTCATTTACTATTAGAGTTGTTAAATATTAGCATCAAAGTATCACATATTTCATTCAATTCATAATCATATTCAATGTAGGAATTGCCACTCCAACCACCATACAAAATAGTCACAACTTTCACTTTTACACTTCAATAATGATGACTTTATAACCTCCAACTTCCATTTGTGTATGGTCCAAGTGGCTAGGAAGTTCTTTCTTATTTTGAACTGGATCTGTGGCCATATTATCTTCACAGTTTAGCCCACATTCTGTCCTCTGGAATCAGGCACACCCCCACACAAACACACACACACACACACACACACACACACACACACACACACACAGTTATCCCTCTCTTCTATAGACAGCCCTTCTAAATACTTGAAAATAGCCATCACAGTTTCATTACTAGTGAAATATCGTCAATTGTCTAAATCACCTAATAAAGCATTCATATTCTTCTCCATCTTGGTGTAATTCTTTATACTGCTCAATGCACCGTCGATATGTTAGTGTTATTCTTTTCTCTCAGACAGTATGCCAATATTTTCCTTTATACTTCACTGGCTCCAGAAGATTTTCTCTAAAACATTTTGTTAAACTTCCCAGCTTTCTCTACATCAGCATCGATCAACAAAACCACTGCCTTTTAGTCAATAACTTACACTTTCCACAATTAAAGTAGATACTCAACTTCTGATAAAATGAGACCTTAGTTCCAGCTGCAATATGAACACCTGTGAGGTTGGGACTCTGGAAATCTGAGAGTCGTGCCCGCACTTAATCATCATTTACACTTCTCATCTTTAGTACTCAGCTGTGAAGGCCCAGCCAGTGACCTGCTGAAGGCTTTTCCAGTAAAACAGAGGAGACATAAACCAGGGCACATCAAATATGCTTAACAAGAGCCGTCTCTCCAGCTGTCAATGAGCCACACCACACTGAAGATGCACAGTAGGAGGCTCTCCTATCGCTGACTTTTGACTAGTGAAGAGTGTTTGGTTAAACATTTTGAAAAGTGATAGGTGAATGGGGTCTTTAGTTGAAGTTATGGGTCAAATTCCAGGCTTGCAGTAGCACATAGGAGACAGAGAAAAATAAATTGCTGGGCTTTCAAGTCTCTAAAGACATAAAATACTTCATGGCATGATTGAAGGCTAAACTCTTTTTTATAAATCAATATAAGTAAAAATTATTGTTAAAAGAAAGTTACAGCTACCAAAATGTATTGTCAGTAAAATACTGACAATGAAAAATATAAAGAAATGGATATCAAAGATAAAGTAGGATGTAAACCTGAGAGTAAAGGAAAACACCTTCCCCCTTACCTTATCTTAATGCCTTGAAACATGGTGATTTATCTTAATACTGTCATCCTGTTGTCTTATTCATAATACGTATAACGATATCCAAAATAAAACACTTGAGAAAAAAATGCTTGAAGTAGAAATACATTTATTTTATACTCACTTTTAGGAAAAAGAATTGATAGGGGAGATTTGGCTATTACATACATATATTTCTTGCATATTTTTTGCAGACACAATTTCTAGATTTTACTGGTATTTATAAATATAAAGTTAACATACATGTGGATATACATGTTTGTATTTGTGTATGTATATCGCATATATTTATGGAAGGAAGTGCTATTCACTTAATGTATTAATGATATATTTTAGGTATTATTAAAGTGTGAAAAAGATACCATTGCTAACTAAAGACTTATGCTTTTTTTTAGAAAGTTTAAAATGGTGTTAAATGTTGCTGCATGAATTATTTATTCATGGATTAAGTAGATCTATTAACAAAAATGCCTTATAGGTTAGTACAATTTACAGATGTAAATATTTTCACAAACTGAATCTCATTTGACCCTCTCACTGACATTTAACCTTCAGAAGGCTTGTAGTTATTATTTTTCCTAATTTAGAGTTGAATATAATGAACTTTATGATAGCTTAGATGATTAATAAGTGATGAAGTATCCAAATTCAGTTTTTCTGATTAACTAACCTGATCTTTTGTCTAACGTATAATGCAAGTTTTTGTTAAAAAGAACATCATTTAAATATGTGATTGATCTGATATTTTGCAGTCATCAAGTCTTCCATAAAATATCACCTTAGGGTTGCAGTCAGTAAGTCTTGATGGATAAAACTGTTGTATCTTAAGAAGAAGTAATTGATATCTTTCTAAAGATCTAATAATAAATGTCCTATCATACTTCCGCTGACATTTTTGTACAAATAAATACATTGTTTAATTTTTAATTACTAATTAAAAATTATATATACATATTCATTGTGTACAACATGATGTTTTGAAATATGTATACATTGTAGAACGGCTAAATTGAGCTAATTAACATAGGTATTAGCTCATATAACTATCATATTTTATGATGAGCTATCCAAATATATTTTTCAGAATTCTGATAGTAAGGAACCAAAAAAGTAGAAAAACAAGAGCTCATTTTGAAGAAATCTTTATTTTGAAACAAAATAACTTGCTTTTGTATTTTCACAAAAAATATTTTTTCTTTCTAGAATATTCGCAGACTGGTAGGAAAAATAGCCCTGCTTTTTTGGGGAGAGGTGGGGGTTAACTTTATGACTCAAGTGAAGCCATTCAGAAACTATAACACAGTCCATATGCTTGACTTTTTGAAGTCTGCTTAGTACTCCATTAGGGATTCTCAATTTGTACCTCTCAATCTGATTTCGATAAGATGCAGGTTTCCTTCAGCGAGCTGACCTGGTGCAAACACGCAATGGATTAATTCCATAATAAATTATGGGGGCAATAAAGCTTTCTAGACCAGTTTGCCTCTTAAGTAACAATCTTTTATGTTGCCTTATAAAACTGAACTTATGTTTTATTTGTAAGTCATTCTGGGCATAAAAAACTGTTTGAATTTTGGGCACTTAGTTTTAGGGTGGAGCACATTCTTTCCCGGTACATTATTTTATGAAGGCTCTGGAGCTACTTATTAGTCAAAGCACCTGAAAGTTCCTCGAGGATACTAACGTTTAGTCAAAATAACATCACACCTAAAGGTGCATGGAAATATGGACTCCATATAATTCTGAACTCCAGCTGTTTTTCATCTATTTCTGTTTCTATTTATTTTATATAGAGAGAAAGCCCACCGTTTGCCATCCAGTGTTGCATGAGATCACTTTGCTTCAGTTTTGTATGAAGTTATATTGCATAAAATATGCACTTCGGCTTTTTACAAGATTGCTTTTAGGGTGGGTAAGGTCCTTCAGGCAAATAAACAAAAATGTGAATTATTTGATCATATCCTGATGAACACTCTGGGTGGCAAAGCCGCCCAGAATACTAATTCTTGCTCTTCTTGAGAAAATTGTTTATTTGTTGTACTTCTAAATATCCTTTTTGTACCACTGCATATTGCTATCTTAATCACCGAAGGGACTTTTATTTTGCTCAGTCTTGAATTTTCTTTGGCCAAATGTACCACAGATAGTAATCTCTGTTCTAGAAATGTATAAAAGCAAACCAATGAGAAAATTTAGTTCCTCTCCTCTCTTCCCTATGTGGGTGAATTATTTTAGAAGAAATCTGGATACATTGTGCTTAAATATCTTTTTTAATTACCCAAATTAGTGGATGTTTTCCATACATTGAATCAGTAAATTTTGATGTAATTTGGAAATTATTAAAGAAAAGGTTAAATGCATTTAACACCCATGAACTCATGGCAGAAATAGCCTACTCATAGTAAATAAACCACCTTTACTCCCAGATGAAGTGTGGGGAAAAAAAGAAAGAAAGAAAGAAATAGAGTCACAGGCAGGCATTGTTCAAATTCACATCTACCACTCTAGACTTAGCTTCTCTTCTATCTGGGAAATGGAGATTCAGGTAAAAAAATCATCTTCTTTCCACATAGCATTTTTCATTGAAAATATTTAGTATAAAATGGCAGTTATGTCCTCAAGGAATGCACAGACTACTTTCTTTTGCGTGTTCTATCTCTCCAGCTTCATATTGTGTTTGTGAAGATGAAATAAAATTATAAATCAAAATGCTTCAAAATCAGTGATGCAATAGACAAATGGAAAGAATAAAGATATCAAGATGATATTCATTCAGGTCAACTTAATTAATTTAATTCAGATTCTTATTATTCACTGAATTTATTACATTGCTATAGTTTACTGATAATGACCATAAGCAGAGACAAGTACATCACCTTACATCACAACCAAGGACAAGGAGAGATGTTAGGCCTGATCAAAGAAATACCACTAATTAGGCACATTCCATAGGTAGTAAGTCTTTTATGGGCCAAACTGTGTGACTTTTAGGCTTTCACATTTGCTTCTCAGTGGTACAGTCTTTGTAAACTACCAGAGTATGTGTTAGTTTCCTAGGGCTGCTGTAACAAATTATTAATACAACAAACTGGGTAGCTTAAAACAATAGAAATTTATTTTCTCACACTCCTGGAGGCTAGATGTCTGCAATCAAAGTGTTGGTGGAGTCTTGTTCCCTCCAAAGGCTTTAAGAAAGAATTCTACCATGTCTCATTTAGTGTCTGGTGGTTGGCAACAATTCTTGGTGACCCTTGGCCTGTGGCAGCTTAACTCCAATTTCTGTCTCTGTCTTGACATAGCTATACTACCTCCGTATGTCTGATCTGCCTGTGTCCAAAGTACCCTCTTTTAAAGACAGCAGTCATTGGACTTAGAGCCCAGACAGAGCCAGTATGATCTCATCTTAATTTGGTTACTTCTACAAAGATCCCATTTCCAAATAAGGTCACATTCAGAGGTTCTGGTGTTTAGAACGTCAACATATCTTTTTTTGGGTAACACAAATCAATTCACACAGAAATTATAAGATTCAAATTTGTATGTGTTTTTAGATGGGAAGCATCAATGTAGGCAATTGGAAACCTGCTCCTAGAATTTAGGCCTTCCTTTAAGGAAAAAAAAAAAAAAAAAATACAAGTCTTTCACACAGTTTTGCCAGAAGTATTAGGTTTTCATCTTGGATTCATGATCCAGAGTAATGAAGATAATTCATATGTAAGTCTTTGTCCTATATATATATCAATTTTAATAAAAACATTATAAAATGACAAATACCCAGTTCATAATGGAACCAGGAGTTTGTATAATCCTGTGTCCTGGGTTTCTGTGTTACAATATTTTTCTTATTCTTCAAACTTGGTAAATAGGATATTGGAAGACAGATCAAACTAAAAAGTGATCTCCGTTATTTTTATATTTCATGTTTGTTCTATTTTTTATCATTTATTTATTTATTTTTAATAGAAATGAGGGTCTCAATGTTACCCAGGCTGGTTTGGAACTTCAGGGGCTCAAGTGATTCTCCCGCTTCGGCCTCCCAAAATGCTGGGATTACAGGATATCAATGCTTTTAAGTAACATAAAATTATTACAAAAACTTCACTCTCACACTCTATTCATCATAATTATTATATCTTAATTGTTATATTTTCTGCGTTAATGCCCTTTCCAAAAGTAGGTAAAATGATATGTCACAAAAAAATCACTATCACCTTGTTTAGAAAATATTACATAAATATGATACTCATATTATATTGCTTACAGAATACCACCACAAATTTAATTTTTTTGGCCAATGTTTTGTTTTAAAAAATAATTCTGATAGGTGGAAAAGCATGAAAACATGATTTAATATTCTTGTCCAATAAACATTTTTATGCTATTGAAAATATTATTTAAATCTGCAGTGTTAACTATAATAGCTATTATAGTAATATATTAATGTTAGTATAATGCAACTGTGTCATATATACCTTTTAATGAGTATGTATTTGTAACTTAATTAAGACTTTACAGTGTGCATTTAAAAATATGAGTAGGTAAATTTAGGCTCATGGTTGTAAATGTTTAGGTTTCACATAATCAAAACATAGTAATAGTTAGACCATTTTGTCCAGTTATTTGTGAGAATTTTAAATGGTTATTCTTGCACGGTACTACATTTTATGCAACCAGTTTAATTCAAGATTTTGCAAGTTGAATCTAATATAACATAATTCAATACAGTAATGGCCAGATAATATATATTATCTAAGCACTTGAAATACATCTAGTACAAATGAAGAATCGTATTTTATGTTTTATGCTTTATTTAGTTTAAATTAAAATAGCCATATGCGGATAGTGGTGAAGATACTGGATATCATAGTTCTATCAGATTTACATAAAGCTAAAGGGATATGACTGTGCCTTGGAGTATTCCACTCTTTAGATCTCCAGATGGGTCCAGTGCAGCAATGTTCACAAAGACTTCTTAAAAAATTAGAAAAAATAACTTATCTTTGCTCATGATTGTTAAATTTCTTCCTTGAACTAACAAAGGAAGCATTAAATTGAGTGGAATAAGAGGGAAATGATGAATTCTTTGGCTATATCAAAATCATTAAAGAATGAAATTTGTTCTGGCACAATTACTATGTACTTTATAGCTCATTTAACTAACTGCTCATTATCCCATGAAATGGAAAAGCATCTTGGTGCTCAAATCCATCTGTCTGAGTAAAGGTCACTGAAGACTACTTAGAAAGCCAAGTGAAACCGATTATTTCCTAACAAATCAATGCTTACACCCCAAATTCTACTCACATACAAAGTATCGACTGTCACTATTTTTGGTAAATTCAGCAAAGTAATATTTAAAAGAAAAATTTATAAATGAGTCATTTTCAGTCACAAGGGGCTTATTTAATTATCACTGTTTTTTGATATATAGTTAATGTGTAAAAAATAAAATTTTCTGGTTTTCTTACCTCCAGACTATGGCAGAAACTGTGTCATAATCATTTTAATGAATATGTGTTTTCAACTTAATTAAGACTTTACAGTATGCACTTAAAAATATGAATATGTAAATTTAAGCTTATGGTTGTAGTTTTTTAGGTTTCACATAATCAAAACATAGTAACAATTAGACCATTTTGTCCAGTTATTTGTGAGAATTTTAAATACTTATTCCTGCACAGCACTACATTTTATGCAACCAGTTTAATTCAAGAGTTTGCAAGTTGAATCTTTCCTGTAGGTCTTTCTTCATGTTGTATTTGCTTCTTGAAGTTTCTTTTTTGACTTCATTTTATAAAATAGTTCCCATATTTTTCATTCTTTTGGCATCAGAAGACATAGGGAAAATGGCCAGGTAGGTTATAATTTAAGACTATAAATTTAAAAACGTGTTTATATTGCAAAAATATAGCAAAGTAGTTGGAAGTCTGAAGTAAAACACTGGAAATGTAAGAGAAATAATTCATGAGAAATGATGAGCCAAATGTCTTGTATGAGAAAAGGACATGTAAAAAATTTCATACATTTTTCATGAACTCACCAAGAGGAGTCGATTGTGAAAATGCCATCCACATCATCAATTCTTCTTCACCTATACATAAAACCTGATTGACTTTCATAAATTTAGTTTTCCAATTATATTTTCAAGTTTCCTGTTTTAAATTTTTAATTTTTATTATGATTTTTGTTTTGTTTTTTGAGACAGGATCTCTCAGACTGGAGTGCAGTGGCATGGTCATGACTCACTGCAGACTCGAACTCCTGGGCACAAGTGATCCCCCCACCTCAGTCTCCTGGGTAGCTAGAATTACAGGTGTGAATCATCATGC
>NW_012105365.1:7224565-7228045 GCF_000951045.1 Mandrillus leucophaeus
AGTGGTGAAGATACTGGATATCATAGTTCTATCAGATTTACATAAAGCTAAAGGGATATGACTGTGCCTTGGAGTATTCCACTCTTTAGATCTCCAGATGGGTCCAGTGCAGCAATGTTCACAAAGACTTCTTAAAAAATTAGAAAAAATAACTTATCTTTGCTCATGATTGTTAAATTTCTTCCTTGAACTAACAAAGGAAGCATTAAATTGAGTGGAATAAGAGGGAAATGATGAATTCTTTGGCTATATCAAAATCATTAAAGAATGAAATTTGTTCTGGCACAATTACTATGTACTTTATAGCTCATTTAACTAACTGCTCATTATCCCATGAAATGGAAAAGCATCTTGGTGCTCAAATCCATCTGTCTGAGTAAAGGTCACTGAAGACTACTTAGAAAGCCAAGTGAAACCGATTATTTCCTAACAAATCAATGCTTACACCCCAAATTCTACTCACATACAAAGTATCGACTGTCACTATTTTTGGTAAATTCAGCAAAGTAATATTTAAAAGAAAAATTTATAAATGAGTCATTTTCAGTCACAAGGGGCTTATTTAATTATCACTGTTTTTTGATATATAGTTAATGTGTAAAAAATAAAATTTTCTGGTTTTCTTACCTCCAGACTATGGCAGAAACTGTGTCATAATCATTTTAATGAATATGTGTTTTCAACTTAATTAAGACTTTACAGTATGCACTTAAAAATATGAATATGTAAATTTAAGCTTATGGTTGTAGTTTTTTAGGTTTCACATAATCAAAACATAGTAACAATTAGACCATTTTGTCCAGTTATTTGTGAGAATTTTAAATACTTATTCCTGCACAGCACTACATTTTATGCAACCAGTTTAATTCAAGAGTTTGCAAGTTGAATCTTTCCTGTAGGTCTTTCTTCATGTTGTATTTGCTTCTTGAAGTTTCTTTTTTGACTTCATTTTATAAAATAGTTCCCATATTTTTCATTCTTTTGGCATCAGAAGACATAGGGAAAATGGCCAGGTAGGTTATAATTTAAGACTATAAATTTAAAAACGTGTTTATATTGCAAAAATATAGCAAAGTAGTTGGAAGTCTGAAGTAAAACACTGGAAATGTAAGAGAAATAATTCATGAGAAATGATGAGCCAAATGTCTTGTATGAGAAAAGGACATGTAAAAAATTTCATACATTTTTCATGAACTCACCAAGAGGAGTCGATTGTGAAAATGCCATCCACATCATCAATTCTTCTTCACCTATACATAAAACCTGATTGACTTTCATAAATTTAGTTTTCCAATTATATTTTCAAGTTTCCTGTTTTAAATTTTTAATTTTTATTATGATTTTTGTTTTGTTTTTTGAGACAGGATCTCTCAGACTGGAGTGCAGTGGCATGGTCATGACTCACTGCAGACTCGAACTCCTGGGCACAAGTGATCCCCCCACCTCAGTCTCCTGGGTAGCTAGAATTACAGGTGTGAATCATCATGCGTGGCTAATTTTTGAATTTGTATTTTATAGAAACAAGGTCTCACCATATTGGCCAGGCTGGTCTCAAACTCTCAAAATGTTGGAATTACAGGCATGAGACACCATGTTTCATTCAAGTTTTATTCTCCAAATATTTGTCATTTATCAATCTTTTGCCTCTCAGATCTAAACCCACCCTTCATTGCTTGCTCTATGAAAATAGAGGTAATCCATTTATTTTTATTTTATTTTATTTTTATTTTTTGGCCACCTGGCACTCTGCTATGCTTTGTCAATTGAGGATGCTTAAAAGAAGTGGTAGGAGTAAAGG
Organism: Mandrillus leucophaeus; assembly: GCF_000951045.1. Classification (NCBI taxonomy): domain Eukaryota; kingdom Metazoa; phylum Chordata; class Mammalia; order Primates; family Cercopithecidae; genus Mandrillus; species Mandrillus leucophaeus. The sequence goes on from NW_012105365.1 coordinate 7,226,364, forward strand.
GTTTTTCTTCCTGGTTCTGGGGTGTTTCATTGGATAGTTCTTGCATACAAGTTCCCCAGCAGCCAGCTCCTGTAGTGCAGATGGCTTCCCCAGTACTCAGCTTCTACATAACATGGCTTCTGAAACCTCTCTAGTAGTCAGTAGCTTCATACTGGAGCATTCCGGTATAGCACTTACTTGTGAATGGCTTTTTCTGGCATGCTAAAAGGCAACTCTCTGACAAGTTCTGCCAGTATGCCTGGTATCACAGCAATTTCTCTCTTAGTGATCACAGCCATGCCCTCTATAACAAAGTTCAGATCTCAGCCCTGACGGGGAAGGGTTCTCTTTCGCCCTGCCTCAAATATAAAAGTAATGCCTTCTTCTTTACAGTTGCTTTACAGCTTTACAATATTCATTAGAGTTGTCTTTAACTCTTACTAGCTAATCTCTCATTATTCACATATCCTGTTATAATAACTGATTCTGTATATTAGCTTTTTCCCATTCAAGTTACAGTGTGGTTTCTCTGTCTTAATTGGATCCTGATTTACACAGTGGGTAGCGGTTGCCAAAAAGCCAGGCTAGTGTTGCTTTTCATCTCTCTTTGATTTCTGCACTAGCCAGAGAACTGTTAACCTAGTGCACTCATCTACTGACAGGTAGTGAGCTGAATAGTGTCTCCCCGAAAAGATATGTTCATGGTCTCACTCCTACAGCCTGTGAAGACCTTACTGGGGTGGGGGGTGTGGGGTCTTTTTATATATAATTAACTTAATGATCTCAAAATGAAATCATCCTGGATTACCTGGGTGTTCTCTAAGACCAATGACAGCTATTCTTATGAGAATGAAGCAGAGGGAGATTAGACAGACAGAAAAGGAGGACACAAAGGGAAGAAGGCTATGCTAAGACCGAGGTAGAGATCCGAGTCATGAAAACTCAAGCCAAGCAGCACTTGGAGACACTAGAAGCTGGAAGAGGCAGGGAAGGATTCTCCTCTAATGCCTCTGAAGGGAGCATGGCCCTGCTGACAACATGATTTCAGACTTCTGGACTCTATAATTGCAAGATAATACATTTATGTTGTTTAAGGCATCATGTTTGTGATAATTAATTAAGCCAGGCCAAGGAAACTAACACAGATGTGACCAGAATCCCAATGAAGTTGACATTAATGATATATTATCTATATATTATCTAAATTCTAACTGAATACAGATAGAAAACAAATATATTTTCTTCTATCAATTGCAAATGAATTTCATGACTGCTGTTCTTTATTAAACATTCTATGTAATAATAACTAATGCATATGACAGCAATGGAATAAAGTATGATAGAGTTCATATTAAATATTAAAGCCAATCAAAAATGTAATGAATAATTATGATTGATATTGATGCCATTAATGATACTTATTACCTGTGCTCAGTCACTGATATATTTTTTAACCTTATATATTCCACACATAAACTTCTTTAGGATTTTTTTTCTTTAAGTGCTATAGGATAATTTTAATTGGTAGTCAAATAATACTGATACCACTAAAAATTTGAAAAGACATATGATAAGAGTTATACTGCTGAACACTGTCTTTATAATTTTATATTTAATATTTAAACTCAAAAGGAAACCTAACAATATTAGTGCATTTTATATTCATTTACCAAGGAAGGTAAGTGAAAAAATTTGAATTATTT
>NW_012105365.1:7228533-7230052 GCF_000951045.1 Mandrillus leucophaeus
TAGACTTAAAAAGTCTACTTAATTTTCTATGCTTTTAAAAACAGCATTTTGATGAGTTAAGTATAAATGAATCAGAAACATATGGATAAGCTCTCTTTAAAGTATATATAGCTATAAATATACGCATAAAATTGGAAACTAAGTACTTCGCAAAATATAGTTTGGGCTTGCCACACAATCATTTGATAACTACTTGAGTTATTTATCATCAAGGAACAGGACTGATTCCTCCTTCCAGAATTACTTTGAATGTGGTGAAAATATTTTATGGAAATTAGTAAAACCCGTAAGAGGAAATTCTTAGTTCCCTCTGCCTACATTGATAAAATTTCCAATGACCAACAATATTTAGCCATAAATAGTCATCATACATATTGGGAAATAAATTGTATTACTTTATCTTAATTATTTGGAACATCTACTTTAGTAATCATTAGAGTTATCTATGATAATATTGCAGCAATAACATTTGGAATATAGAAAACTGTATCAACAAGATTGAGGGTAAACGTTGATGTTTCTCTAAGAGGGGATAAATAAATGATTATAATTTGGAGGAATGAAAACACATAATTGCCTGCTATTAAGCACTTTATACAACTGTATAAAGAGTCAGAGATTTACATTTTGTTAGTTTACAGTATATTTATATTCTATTAAATGATTATTAATTTTTGTTTTTTTCAAATCTACCTACATTTGGATGTTTGAAGACTCTAGCACAGCATAATGTTACCAAGTGGTAGATACTTAGACATGTAAACCATTATTAATATTTGTTCATTGTGATGGGTAATTTTGGGTGTCAATTTGACTGAATTAAGGGATAAGCGGGTAGCTGGTGAAGCATTATTTTATTCTCAATAATTGCATTAATTATTCTCCATGCCTCAGTAGTCACTGAGCCTATGCCTCTCTGCTGAAAAGGAAACCCAGGTGACTTGGCATTTGATTAAAATAATTAGGTTGTCCCTGTTGTGTCTATGAGGGTGTTTCTGGAGGAAACTGTTATTAAGTCCGGCTGAGTAGGATCCACTCTCAATTTGGGCAGACACTAACCAATCAACTAGGAGTCTGGATGGAACAAAAGGGCAAATGAAAGGTGAGTTCCTGCTCTGTTTCTTTTGAAGCTGGGACCCATTTCTTTTGACCTTCGATATCAGAATTCCAGATTCTTTGACCTTTGGACTCTGGGTCTTTGACCAGCAGCCTCCATGCCCTTGGACCTTTAGACTTGGTCTGAGTCGTGCTACTGTCTTTCCTGGTTCTCCAGCTTGTAAATGGCCTGTTACGAGACTTAGCCTCCGTAATCAAGTGAGCCAGTTCCCTTAATAATTTCCTTCTCATAGATTTATTTTTCTCTTCCTATATATGTATATTATTGTTTCTGTCTTTCTAAAGAACCTTGACTAAAACATTAATGAAAGGTACATTTCTCTGCCTCACAGTTTTTACTTTTTGGTTCACACATTACAAAATCCTACCTTTAGATTTAAGTAATATGGCTTTTTTTTTTTTT
>NW_012105365.1:7230102-7232787 GCF_000951045.1 Mandrillus leucophaeus
CCCTGTTGTGTCTATGAGGGTGTTTCTGGAGGAAACTGTTATTAAGTCCGGCTGAGTAGGATCCACTCTCAATTTGGGCAGACACTAACCAATCAACTAGGAGTCTGGATGGAACAAAAGGGCAAATGAAAGGTGAGTTCCTGCTCTGTTTCTTTTGAAGCTGGGACCCATTTCTTTTGACCTTCGATATCAGAATTCCAGATTCTTTGACCTTTGGACTCTGGGTCTTTGACCAGCAGCCTCCATGCCCTTGGACCTTTAGACTTGGTCTGAGTCGTGCTACTGTCTTTCCTGGTTCTCCAGCTTGTAAATGGCCTGTTACGAGACTTAGCCTCCGTAATCAAGTGAGCCAGTTCCCTTAATAATTTCCTTCTCATAGATTTATTTTTCTCTTCCTATATATGTATATTATTGTTTCTGTCTTTCTAAAGAACCTTGACTAAAACATTAATGAAAGGTACATTTCTCTGCCTCACAGTTTTTACTTTTTGGTTCACACATTACAAAATCCTACCTTTAGATTTAAGTAATATGGCTTTTTTTTTTTTTTCAAATTTCTTGAAAATATTTCATCACATATTAGTTAAAAGGAAGTTTTTATTTTGGGGGGTATAATCTGCTTTATGAGCCATACAAATTAGTGTGTCATGAGTCATGCTTTCTACCAAGCATTTCAAGTGTGAAAAGGCATCCAAATTCAACACAGAACTGTTGCCATAGAATACGTTTCCCATCTTCTTCCTTGGTACATATAGGATTCAACTATTCAGGCATTTTTAGGACGTTAATTGAAGGGAGTAACAATAATATCTCTATCAATCCTTAAGCACTTGCTTTTGGCCAGGCTCTGTGCTGTCTGCTTTATGTTTTTGTTTATGGTAACTATATTTCCTTATTTCTTATTTGATTAAACAATTCTAATATTTTCTTACACTATAAAGATAAACTGACACAAAATCATAAATATTGCTGGATTTAAAGTTTTAATCAAAATTCAAACTGTTTCTTGTTCAGGGGTTTCTGTCTAAATTTTTGGATGATCACACCAGAATTCAAGTGTTTCCTATATAATCTGACACTAGTGCTTATATCTCTGTCCTCACACAGCTGCATTGTGATTCAGACAACCTGAATCACAGACCCTCAGTGAAAATTATTGTTTATGAAATATAAAATTTAAAAAACAGTGATGAACAAATTATTGAATAAAAAAGGTGTGAATTCATAAACATCAAAGACACAATTGCTTTCAATTTAAGACTTTGTTCAGAGTTATGTTTCAAGAAAGATATAGTTTCCAAAATATCCAGTTTTATTTATGAATTATATAATCAAAAATGTATGATTTCAGTCAAAGCATATAAAGTTTCAATTATGCTGGATGAATAAATTCTGGAGATGTAATGTATATCATGATGACTATAGCTTAATAATAGTGTATTTTTTACTTGGGATTTGCCAAGAGAATAGGTCTAAAGTGTTCTCAGCTAAAAAATTAAGAAGTAACTATGTGAGGTGATGGATATGTTAATTAGCTTGATTGTGGTATTCATTTCACAATGTACACTTATATCAAAACATCACATTGTATACCTTAAATATTTACAATTTTGATTTGTCAGTCATACTTTAACAAAGCTGGAAAAATGTATGGTGCTCTACACCTCTACACTGTGATGTAAACATGTTTCAAAAATCAGTAATTGTGCTTATTAACATCTTGGAATGTAATGATGACCATCTATTTGCTTATCCTACAGGTGTAATTAGAAGTCAGTAAATCCAGTAATCTCAAAACCTTTTAAAATTCTGAGGTTTTCTAAAAGGTTATAGTGATTGAACAGTTATTGCATTTTTATATTCTGTCTTCCAAATAAATGGGTGAATTGATTCTGTTTAGAAGATAATCCCTTTATCTTTTACTTCAATCTCCTTAGAAAATGAAAGAAAAAAGAAAACAAGGAATATAAACTAACATACTCTAGGTATTTTAAAATCAGAAAAGTATTACGTTGTACTATAAGGAAGTTACCCAATGATATATTGTATTCTTGAAAAATAAGACAGTGGATACTAAGTGTCTTCACCACAAAATGATAATTATGTAAAGTAATGCATATGATAATCAGCTAGATTTAGCTATTCCACAATGCATATGTACTTCAGAACATTATCGTCTACAAAATAAGTAAAATTGTATCTGTCAATATAAATGAATAAATTTGAACATTCTAAAAAAAGTTACCCAATGACTAATAAAAATGAGGTGCTATAATCTCCCATCTCATTCCTATGCCATTAATTTTAGTTTTTTTTAATAGACAGGGTGTTGCTCTGTTTCCCAGGATTCAGTACAGTGATATGATCAGCTATTTATTTATTTATTTTTTTAGAGACACAGTCTCACTCTCTTGTCCAGGTTTGTCTCCAACTCCTGGCCTCAAGGGATCCTTTCACCTCAGACTCCCAAAGTGCTGGGATTGCAGGCATGAGCCTCTGCACCCAGCACCATCAATTTGAAGGATGTAGGATATGGCTCAGGAGTTGTAATTTAGCTTGTTATCTTGGGCAGATTTACTGACGATAGAAACTTTATAGGTAAAACTATATCTATTTTCCTTTAGCGAATTGACTTTTTAAAGCCATCTATTATTTAGTAAATCACTACATAAGTAAAGAAAAACT
>NW_012105365.1:7232837-7234560 GCF_000951045.1 Mandrillus leucophaeus
GTGATTGAACAGTTATTGCATTTTTATGTTCTGTCTTCCAAATAAATGGGTGAATTGATTCTGTTTAGAAGATAATCCCTTTATCTTTTACTTCAATCTCCTTAGAAAATGAAAGAAAAAAGAAAACAAGGAATATAAACTAACATACTCTAGGTATTTTAAAATCAGAAAAGTATTATGTTGTACTATAAGGAAGTTACCCAATGATATATTGTATTCTTGAAAAATAAGACAGTGGATACTAAGTGTCTTCACCACAAAATGATAATTATGTAAAGTAATGCATATGATAATCAGCTAGATTTAGCTATTCCACAATGCGTATGTACTTCAGAACATTATCGTCTACAAAATAAGTAAAATTGTATCTGTCAATATAAATGAATAAATTTGAACATTCTAAAAAAAGTTACCCAATGACTAATAAAAATGAGGTGCTATAATCTCCCATCTCATTCCTATGCCATTAATTTTAGTTTTTTTTAATAGACAGGGTGTTGCTCTGTTTCCCAGGATTCAGTACAGTGATATGATCAGCTATTTATTTATTTATTTTTTTAGAGACACAGTCTCACTCTCTTGTCCAGGTTTGTCTCCAACTCCTGGCCTCAAGGGATCCTTTCACCTCAGACTCCCAAAGTGCTGGGATTGCAGGCATGAGCCTCTGCACCCAGCACCATCAATTTGAAGGATGTAGGATATGGCTCAGGAGTTGTAATTTAGCTTGTTATCTTGGGCAGATTTACTGACGATAGAAACTTTATAGGTAAAACTATATCTATTTTCCTTTAGCGAATTGACTTTTTAAAGCCATCTATTATTTAGTAAATCACTACATAAGTAAAGAAAAACTATTTATAGCTGTACCAAATAGTTATGTTAATGAATCACATTGTTAATTATAGCAATAACTACCCATTCATCCAACAATTTTCAGAGTTGACCATATTTAATTCTAGAATGTAATCTTTCATCTCTGAGGTAAGTGTAACTTTCACATTATTGTTAAAAACAAATTCTGGGAGAAGAAACGGCACGCTGCTTGTCCGGGCCAGCTCTCTACTCTTAAATAATAAATATATTTTCTATTTTAAATTATTTATTTAGTAAATTTTATTTAGATTTTTATTAGATAGGAGGTTTAAAATAATCTATGAAATACGTTAAAATCCTAGAAAAATTGCTTGATTTTTATTTTTTCCTTTGGGTTGGTAGTTAATTATTTTGCTTATAATATAAAAGGATTTTCCTTATGTCCTATGTAACCTTAGATAGCAAAGGTTCTGTGGTTTACCAGGGTAGTTTTGTGCAATCTTTGTTGATTTTATTACATTCATGTTTTTTTTAAAGAACAAATGTTTCTCCTTCATTTATAAAATAGCTAATTTATTTACAAGCCTGATAACTTCTGTGTTTATTTTAAATTATTTTATTGTCATTTACTTAAATACATAACAAAACATTGTTTTTTTGGCACTTGATATTTTATCTTTATTATTTAAATACACTCTGAAAACTTCATTTGGCCTTCCAAAATTGGATTCTAAATTTTTTTTTTAAAGTAAAATAAAATTTTAAGTATGTATTTCTGCTTAAAATAGGAAAATCATAAAGTATTTTATTCTTTTATATTACAGAAAGAGACATAGTAGAAATAATTAGCGTGTTTGATATATTATAATTTTAAGGGTTGCCATGGAAGAGTTCCCAGATATGAAGACAG
>NW_012105365.1:7235647-7236800 GCF_000951045.1 Mandrillus leucophaeus
TGCCTGTTCACTCTGATGGTAGTTTCTTTTGCTGTGCAAAAGCTCTATAGTTTAATTAGATCCTATTTCTCTATTTTGGCTTTTCTTGCCATTGCTTTTGGTGTTTTAGACATGAAGTCGTTGTCCATGCCTATATCCTGAATTGCCTAGGTTTTCTTTTGGGTTTTTATGGTTTTAGGTCTAACATTTAAGTCTTTAATCCATCTTGAATTAATTTGTGTATAAGGTGTAAAGAAGGGATCCAATTTCAGCTTTCTACATATGGCTAGTTAGTTTTCCCAGCACCATTTATTAAATCTGGAATCCTTTCCCCATTTCTGTTTATGTCAGATTTGTCAAAGATCAGATGGTTGTAGATGTGTGGTATTATTTCGGAGGACTCTGTTCTGTTCCATTGGTCTATATCTCTGTTTTGGTACCAGTACCATGCTGTTTTGGTTACTGCAGCCTTGTAGCATAGTTTGAAGTCAGGTAGCGTGATGCCTCCAGCTTCATTCTTTTGGCTTAGGATTGTCTTGGCAATGTGGGCTCTTTTTTGGTTCCATATGAACTTTAAAGTAGTTTTTTCAAATTCTGTGAAGAAAGTCATTGGCAGCTTAATGGGGATGGCATTGAATCTATAAATTACCTTGGGCAGTATGGCCATTTTCACGATATTGCTTGTTCCTATCCATGAGCATGGAATGTTCTTCCATTTGTTTGTGTCCTCTTTTATTTAATTGAGCCGTGGTTTGTAGTTCTCCTTGAAGAGGTCCTTCACATCCCTGGTAAGTTGGATTCCAAGGTATTTTATTCTCTGTGAAGCAATAGTGGATGGGAGTTCACTCATGATTTGGCTGTCTGTTTGTTATTGGTGTATAAGAATGCTTGTGATTTTTGCACATTCATGTTGTATCCTGAGACTTTCCTGAAGTTGCTTATCAGCTTAAGAAGATTTTGGACTGAGACGATGGGTTTTCCTAAATATACAGTCATGTCATCTGCAAACAGGGACAATTTGACTTCCTCTTTTCCTCATTGAATAGCCTTTATTTCTTTCTCCTGCCTGATTGCCCTGGCAAGAACTTCCAACACCATGTTGAATAGGAGTGGTGAGAGAGGGCATCCCTGTCTTGTGCCAGTTTTCAAAGGGAATGCTTCCAGTTTTTGCCCA
>NW_012105365.1:7241780-7247394 GCF_000951045.1 Mandrillus leucophaeus
CTCTTCTCAAGGAGTATATTTGTGGCATTCTCTGTATTTCCTTAATTTGAATGTTGGCCTACCTTGCTAGGTTGGGGAAGTTCTCCTGGATGATATCCTGAAGAGTGTTTTCCAACTTGGTTCCATTCTCCCCGTCACTTTCAGGTACACCAATCAGATGTAGATTTGGTCTTTTCACATAGTCCCACATTTCTTGGAGGCTTTATTCATTTCTTTTTACTCTTTTTTCTCTAAACTTCTCTTCTCGCTTCATTTCATTCATTTGATCTTCAATCACTGATACCCTTTCTTCCAGTTGATCGAATTGGTTACTGAAGCTTGTGCATTTGTCACATAGTTCTCGTGCCACGGTTTTCAGCTCTATCAGGTCATTTAAGGACTTCTCTACATTGGTTATTCTAGTTAGACATTCGTCAAATTTTTTTTCAAGGTTTTTAGCTCCTTTGCGATGAGTTCGAACTTCCTGCTTTAGCTCGGAGAAGTTTGACCATCTGAAGCCTTCTTCTCTCAACTCATCAAAGTCATTCTCTGTCCCAGCTTTGTTCCATTGCTGGTGAGGAGCTGCGTTCCTTTGGAGGGGGAGGGGCGCTCTGATTTTTAGAATTTTCAGCTTTTCAGCTCTGTTTTTTCCCCATCTTTGTGGTTTTATCTACTTTTGGTCTTCGATGATGGTGACGTACAGATGGGTTTTTGTGTGGATGTCCTTTCTGTTTGTCAGTTTTCCTTCCAACAGTCAGGACCCTCAGCTGCAGGTCTGTTGGAATTTACTAGAGGTCCACTCCAGACCCTGTTTGCCTGTGTATCAGCAGCAGAGGCTGCAGAAGAATATTGTTGAACAGCAAAAATGTTGCTGCCTGATCATTCCTCTGGAAGCTTCGTTTCAGACGGGTATCCAGCCGTGTGAGGTGTCAGTCTGCCCCTACTGGGGGGTGCCTCCCAGCTAGGCTACTCAGGGGTCAGGGAACTTGAGGAGGAAGTCTGTCTGTTTTCAGATATCAGACTCCGTGCTGGGAGAACCACTACTCTCTTCAAAGCTCTCAGACAGGGACATTTAAATATAATAATATAAAGGAAATGAAATAATTGTGTTGAAGAGAAACCTACGCTTCTATGCTCATAACAACATTATTCCCAATAGTCAAGACATAGATTCACCCTATGTGAATTCATCAACAAATGAATGGATAAAGCAAATGTGATGTGTATAAATGGAATACAATTTTGCTATACAAAAGAAGAAAATCCTGTAATTTGCAAAATCATGAAAGATATTATGTTAAGTGAAATAAGCCAGACACAGAAAGACAAATGCTACATAATCCAATTATTTGTAGAGAGTAGAAAATGTTGAACTTATAGAAATGGAGAGTAAAATACTGGTTACCAGAGGCTGGGAATTGAGGGAATTGGGAAGATGTTGGTCAAAGTATACAAAATTTCAGATAGACTGGAGGAGTAAATTCAAGGCATTTATTGTACATCATAGTGACTATGATTAATAACAATGTATTTTATACTTGAAGATGGCTAAGAATGTGGATTTCAAGTGTTCTCACCACAAAAATAATAAGTACATGAGGTAATACACATGTTCAATAGCTTGATTTAGACATTCCACAATGTATACATGTATCAAAATGTTATGTGTACATCATGAATATATTTATTTTTTACTTGCCAATTAAAACTAGAACATACAAAATAAAATGGTATAAGAAATCACTGTTATGGAATGAAGGTGGTTTCACTCCTGGAGCCAATGCCTACAAAGTTCTTCCAGGGAAATATCTGCTTCCAGAGTTAGTGAGTTCAGGCACCTAAGTAAATTTGTGGGATCTTGTGGAAGAGAGGAATTTACCCAAATTGTTAGATACCACAAGTGTAATCTAATTGTGGAAAGTTTGTGGGGCTTGGTTTCCTATACTCTGAATAGCAATTAAGAGAGACTTTTCAAAGTTTCACCTGAGATTTTTCATTATGAAACATCTAGGCATCTAGGCATCCTGTGACCTCAGTAACTTTTTAAGACTCTGTATCTTTAGATTTGCTAAGCAAACTACAAGAGTACTACATGATAAAGTAACATTTTTGCAACATCTTCCGAAATACTCCTGCCAACCATAATGAGACCAGTTTTATCATGTAATAAATAATAATCATTGTTTTCTATTAATAAATGGGAAATGCGAGATGCTAGATAATTGCAAAATACTTATAAATAAACAAGAAAAAATGATTGGGTGTACTGACTAGCTAGCACAATTTCTGATTACCTATGTGTTTCATTGTCTTTGGACTATTTTACAGCTCTGTTAAGTTACAGAATATTTAAAGTAATACAAATTACTATTGTCCTTAGAAATGTAAACTGGTATAGTTTCAGTTGATTATTGTGCTATGTGTATATTGACCAGGTTTAACAGTTTGTCATCTATTGAATAAATGTATTCCACCATCCCTAATAGTCTTATTATATTTATGGTTCTTTGAACCAGTGATAACATCTTACTGATTCCTTAATGTTTAATGAGTTAAGTATCATTTTGACATGTTTCATTTAATATTTTTAAGGGTCCTAATTGTGCCTTTTTCAAAAAATATTATCTTTAATATTTAGTCTCTTTAAGGTAATCATTATGTGACTAGAAAAAGGAATCGTTTCTCCAAGCAACACTTTATAATCTTAAACTGAAGGAATTGGAATAGATTAGCATTAAAGTACTCTAAAACTTTAATTTTAAGTAATATTTTTAAAGAGTTACATCCTGAACCAAGTACTATGGGCAATGTATCTTTTTCAAACTTCAAAAGCGAGCTTTATGTAATCATGAATTGTTTAAAATAATTTTTTAAAGAAAAATGTGCAAATTGAAAATGCTACCACACCACAGGTGTCAGTATTGCAAAAAATAATATTTAAGGTTTCTACCTTAATATTGTTATTAATATTAGGTTATTATTAGGTTGATTAATAATTATTAACCTAGTTAATTAGGTTAAATAATAATTCTTAGGTTAATTATTAATTAATTATAAGGTTAATATTAGGTAATATTAGATTAGTAATAAGGGTTACTGAGAACAAAAGCAATTGTCTTTTTGTTTCTTAGTGGCTCTTAAATTTATGTACAAGAATGTTTATCACAGCATTATTTAGGATAACAAAAGCTGGAAACAACTACAAAGTGGGGGGATGGTTAAATACATTCACATGGTAGAATCTTTCAGCCAGTAGTATATGTACAAAGACTTTTTAGTGACAAGTTGAAAACACTATGTTGAGGATAATCCCAATTACGTAAGTACATATTTACACATATACCCGCTCACTGTCCACAAACTTAAATTGTTTAAACAACTTATTCCACTGCTAATAATTTTCCACCTCACTCATTCTTATAAATGCTTGACCTGTCCAGTTTTTCCTACCCATCAGTTTCTTGTTATATTTGCTTCACTGTCATGCTTGGATTCACTATATGCAAAGACCTGATTAGGCTGGAGTAAACCCCAATTCCCAAAACTGTACAACAAAGCATTCGCTTTCTTCATGCCATCAGAATGCGGCTAGTGAAAACTAATAAACTTTGTAATAATATCAATGTAAACATATTATTATTAACCCTAACGGGGTCCTCAACGCTTACAAGATATCTCAGTATTTTTCTAGCCACTTCTTTTTTCCAGTTTCTGAGATGCTCCATCTACCACTCTCATTCTTAGCTGATACTTTTAAATCATGGAAAAAAATGCTCCTCCTATCAAAGGCCATTTCCTCAAATTTCCTTGGGTTCATATCACCTCCCAATTTTTCACTCTATCTGTTGTTCCTCTTTTTCCTCATGAAAAATATTCTCTTTATCAGGTTGTTTTTGCATAGCTATAGCATATACCTGAGGCTGGGTAATTTATAAGCAAAGAGATTTAATTGGCTTAAGGTTCTGTAGGCTGTATGCAAAACATAGCACCATCATTTGCTTCTGATGAGACCTCAGGATGCTTATAATCATGGTGGAAAGTGAAGGGGGAGCAGGTGTCTCACATGGCAAGAGTGGAGAAGGAGGGAGAATGGGGTTAGTGACGTGCCACTCACTTTTAAAGAAACAGATCTCATGAGAACTCACTCAGTACGGCAAGGACAGCACCAAACCATGAGGGATCCACCCCCATGACCCAAACACCTCTGACCAGGTCCCACCTCCAACACTGGGGATTACATTTCAACATGAGACTTTGGGGTACAAATATCCAAACCACATCCTTCTTCTTCACTTCACTTCCACTTCTACTTCACAGAAGTAATTCCTGTAGTATTAGATTTTCTCCTCCTTTTACCTCCCATTCTCTTCTCAACCCATTTCAACTCCTTCCTGCCCCAGACCCCAAACTTTTGCATAAAAATGATCTTGATATGTTTACCAATCATTTCTAATGGAAACTCGTTTATTACTTTCCTTGCTTCTTAACTGCCTCCAACACAGTTGACTATTCTGTTTTGGAAAATTCTCCTCCTATCCCTCCCAGATACTCAACTCTCCAGTTTTATTTTTACCTTTCTCCCAGATCCTTTTCATTATTTTTTGCTTTCAGGAGTCTGTTAGCTCAGAGCTCACACCTTTGTTAATCATTTTCACTCTTTACTTGTGTGATCCAACTAACTTCAATGGCTTTAAATGCTGTTTACCTGCTGACCACTTCCAAGATTCTATCATCAGTGCAGGCCTCTTTCTATTCTGTTTCAGACATAGGGAATACCTCTTCTTGAATGGTATTTCACAATTAGTGTGTTCAAAACTGAACTCATGGTGGAAACATCCTAACCGGCTGCTCCTCTAAATGTACAGCAGAAACATTGTGTCTTACATGACACCTTCCTATACCTTACCCCTCAATGCAGTCAACCAACTAGTACTTCCTAAATATAAAGAATATATATTTCATAACTGATTTATTAAATGTTTATTAATTTCCTGCAAAGCAGTGTAATTTGGTAGGCCTCAATTTTTTATTCAGATTACCACATTTACAAAACAACCATATTGCCCCTTAAACATAGGCATTTAACAAATTTACAATAAGATATAATGAATTACCTAGTGAGTTGTTGGAATTTCAGAACTTGGAACTCTTTAAAAGCAAAGGAGATTGCCATATATCTGAACTTGTTTAGAGGAGGTTTTATGTAAGGCAGGAAGGTGAAGTAAATTACATTCCAAACTTTTTTTGAAGGTTATAAAAGTTCAGATTTCAAAATCTTTTTAGTGGACATTACTTTTTGTAAGTGCCAACTTTCACCAATCATCTCCCTTGTGTATTTTTTTCTGTGATATTTAATTTCTGACTAGTGTGAGAGTTTGATGAGCATTCTCCCCAGTTTGCATGTTTGTTTTAATCTATGCAGCTTGGTTTAAAATAAATATTATTAAGGTTTTCAAACTGTGCATTGAAATAAAATACACTAGTTAGGACAATGAAACGAAAAGAAAGGGTTGGAGCACATGATAAAAAGCAGAATTAATTCCAGTTCAAATGACACAATTTTATTATCCCTGAAACTATTAGGTTGTTGATTATACATTATAAACAAGCACTTCTTCCTAAGAAATTGCATTTT
>NW_012105365.1:7248994-7254074 GCF_000951045.1 Mandrillus leucophaeus
CCCACCTCCAACACTGGGGATTACATTTCAACATGAGACTTTGGGGTACAAATATCCAAACCACATCCTTCTTCTTCACTTCACTTCCACTTCTACTTCACAGAAGTAATTCCTGTAGTATTAGATTTTCTCCTCCTTTTACCTCCCATTCTCTTCTCAACCCATTTCAACTCCTTCCTGCCCCAGACCCCAAACTTTTGCATAAAAATGATCTTGATATGTTTACCAATCATTTCTAATGGAAACTCGTTTATTACTTTCCTTGCTTCTTAACTGCCTCCAACACAGTTGACTATTCTGTTTTGGAAAATTCTCCTCCTATCCCTCCCAGATACTCAACTCTCCAGTTTTATTTTTACCTTTCTCCCAGATCCTTTTCATTATTTTTTGCTTTCAGGAGTCTGTTAGCTCAGAGCTCACACCTTTGTTAATCATTTTCACTCTTTACTTGTGTGATCCAACTAACTTCAATGGCTTTAAATGCTGTTTACCTGCTGACCACTTCCAAGATTCTATCATCAGTGCAGGCCTCTTTCTATTCTGTTTCAGACATAGGGAATACCTCTTCTTGAATGGTATTTCACAATTAGTGTGTTCAAAACTGAACTCATGGTGGAAACATCCTAACCGGCTGCTCCTCTAAATGTACAGCAGAAACATTGTGTCTTACATGACACCTTCCTATACCTTACCCCTCAATGCAGTCAACCAACTAGTACTTCCTAAATATAAAGAATATATATTTCATAACTGATTTATTAAATGTTTATTAATTTCCTGCAAAGCAGTGTAATTTGGTAGGCCTCAATTTTTTATTCAGATTACCACATTTACAAAACAACCATATTGCCCCTTAAACATAGGCATTTAACAAATTTACAATAAGATATAATGAATTACCTAGTGAGTTGTTGGAATTTCAGAACTTGGAACTCTTTAAAAGCAAAGGAGATTGCCATATATCTGAACTTGTTTAGAGGAGGTTTTATGTAAGGCAGGAAGGTGAAGTAAATTACATTCCAAACTTTTTTTGAAGGTTATAAAAGTTCAGATTTCAAAATCTTTTTAGTGGACATTACTTTTTGTAAGTGCCAACTTTCACCAATCATCTCCCTTGTATATTTTTTTCTGTGATATTTAATTTCTGACTAGTGTGAGAGTTTGATGAGCATTCTCCCCAGTTTGCATGTTTGTTTTAATCTATGCAGCTTGGTTTAAAATAAATATTATTAAGGTTTTCAAACTGTGCATTGAAATAAAATACACTAGTTAGGACAATGAAACGAAAAGAAAGGGTTGGAGCACATGATAAAAAGCAGAATTAATTCCAGTTCAAATGACACAATTTTATTATCCCTGAAACTATTAGGTTGTTGATTATACATTATAAACAAGCACTTCTTCCTAAGAAATTGCATTTTCGATCTTGTTCACTTCTAATTTTATTGGTCTCAGGGCTCTTAATTCTGCCAAATATAAACATGTCCAAAAGATCTGCATAACACAGTTCTAGAAAAATGCAATAGCTATCATTTACTGTGCTTCTAATAAGTGGTATTATATTAAATAGCTCACAATCTTATTTTTTTCCTTTAATGTCATTTTCACACATGAAAGTCTTGCAATTTCGATACTGTTGAAAACCCAAAATTAAGAAACTTACCAAAATTTTGTAACTATATAGCAACAAATAGTAATTGAAACAAGTCTCCTTGACTTCCAAATATGAATATAGTCATACATAAGTATTTAGATATTATTCTCCACTTTCTTGGTTTTATCTCTTGTTTCTCTTCATTTCTTGGCCATGTAACATCTGCTTTCCCTAAAAACTAAATGAAATTCCTATGTGTAAGAAAGGGTGTAATATAATTTTTTCATTATCATAATGTTGAATATTTCCCATGCAATCAATTGCATTAAGGTTTCAAAGTTCAATCTAAACTAAATTTCTAATTAACATTCCCTAATATTATTATAGTGAATTTTCAAGCTGTGGAATAAACCACCCTATCATTTTATAAAAGACTTTTCTGTTTTGGTTTGGCCTTGGGCAAATTGTTATGTCATCACCACACTAGAAATTAAGCTGTGTCTGTGATGACAATTACTTCTGCAATTTCCTGAAATCCCAGACTAGAGCTGAAACCATGTCTATGATTAAAGACAGCACAATGGAAATATAGAGCTTCATGAAATATGGAATGCATATCCATTGCAAAAATGATAGGGCTTTCCCTTTAGAACAAAAGAATGAAGAATTACTAGAGAGGAACTGTTAAAAACACTTGCCTATTGCCTACAGATTAAATATGTTCTCTTTCATAGTTTATCATGTTCTTAGCCTTTATCTAAAACTTTATATTCAATCCAAGATCTGCTCCAAATAAAATATTATACTTTTAACAGTGTTTCAGTTCTGTGTATCTTGATTAGAGTTTCTTCTTGATCAAAGTCCTGATTTTCACATTTGTAATGTTAAAGCATTTTCACACTTGTTTCTCATTTTCAATTCAAGCAGGTGAAGAGAAACAAAAAATCTTTCCAAGCTTTTCCCTGCATCTGGAGAGGCTAATTTGCAAGATCATGACTCTCTGGAAAAGAGTTCAGTTTAACTATAAAAAGAAAATGAATCTTAGATGTTTTCTGATAAGCTGCAGATCATCACCCTGAGCAGCAACATCTTTTTTTTTTTTTTTTTTTTTTTTTTAAGAAGATCTGGCACATCTGCGTTACACAGACTGAGAGATAATTAACCTGAGTTTCATTTAGTTGTATCAAACAGTGAGCACACAAGCTTGAGCATCGAAGTTTTAGGATTCCTTGTGCAAATTGCAGTGGCTGTACTGTAGCCACTTTAATAAGCAGGTATTTTTTGTTGTTGTTCCAAATCCAAATGCTACTATCCAGGCTGTAAAATGATCTTAATTTATTACGTTTCAGTTATCTTTCTGAAGGCAGTCAGAATATGAAGCCCCATACGGAAACAATCTTTATTTTCCATCGGCTGCATATGTTGTGTGCCTAATGAAATGCATTTCACATATTTATTTTAAGTATGTGATAGAATTACAACATTGACAACATTCATAATCTTCAAAAAATGTGATGCATTTTAAACACATGGTGATGCCTAGCTCTGTCGCAGAACTGCTTAAATAAATGTATTTAATTTGAATATATGCAAATATAAATATACCTAATTAATACATCTTTTATTTATCTATGTATATTTGTGTAACTCAAGTAGATTTGATGTTTAACAAAACAAAGCTTTAAGGGATCTTCCTTTTTACTTATTTTGTTCAAAGCAATTTTAGTAAATATTTTCAATAATAAAATGTTGCTGAAAATCTATAGTTGGCATTTATCAATTAGGATTTTTTCATGACAGGTAGAATGGTAAGAAAACTTTCTCTAAATTAAGTCAGTAAAACAATTATTGCCACCCATATTTTGCTAGACTCAATGATTTCTCCAATTTTCTCCCAAAGTGAAAAATTGTCCCTTTCTTTTTCCCAATTCTCCAAATTAATGTCACTTAGTTTATTTTATAAAATGCTAATCTTGAAATGCTTTTATAAAGCATCTAGTATCTCAAGTGTATGTCAATGATAATAATATGACAATATTAATAAATTAGAAAATTCTCTAATTGATAATGAATTTCTGAGTACCAATTTTGAGCAAAAAAAAAGACTTTAGAAAAACAAAAACTAAAATATTCACTTGGGTATTTTTCTTAATTGATACTTACCATGGTACCACAAATTTCCAATTTGGAGTATAAGAGAATATTTATAGAGAGATCCCTACAAACAACCATTCTTTTGTATGTGATTTCTAAGTAGATTCAACTTTTCATGTTATTGAGGCCTTGGTATCATTAGAAGCAACATGGGTCATTTCTTTTCCTGGTAAAATTATCAAATGTAATTTTTTTTAAGAAAACTCTCCTTTGATGTAAGATGTATACTCCTAAAGCTATTGTATTTTCATTCAATTGTTGTCTGGTGGCTTCTTTCATATTCTACATCACCAACTTTTTGAAGAGGAGTTCAGAATTAAAATAAATGTGAAGGATATTGCAGTACTTTACTATTTTACCATTTTGAGGAGAGTTGTGTATTTAGACAAGTGTTCCTAATTTGGGTTTCACTGACACCTAGGGGGTTCTAGGGAATCGATTCAGGGGGTTCATTAACTCCCTGAAATTGCATTCAAGGTATTACGTGTTTGTGCATATATGAAGTTTTAGAGAAAGAAGACCTGTAGCACTCTCACATTAACGACAGGTTAAGAACCACTGTACTGTGGCAAGAGATTTTTCCTGGAGGTCTTCCAGTTTGTTCTACCTGTTACTCATCACTTAGTGCATATTTGCTGCATCACTTTGATTGCAATTAACAGTAACAGTGTCTAGCTGGTGTTTGCAAAAATAGGAATTTATTGTAAACATGTGAAACAGTTCAGACACTTAAGGAGAATAATGTGTAACCAATTTTGAAGGAACTGGAACTGAAGCAGAATCAAGGTTCCAAGTGGAGGAAGCTAATTGATAGTTTTATCAGGCAGTAACTTCTGTAAATAATTGGCAGTCATACTTTCTCCTCCTTTTGCTGAGCATTCTAAAGATTCAAAATCTGGAGAAATAGATCAGTTGTCCTATCCCTTAATTAGAGAAGAGCAAGACATTACAATCAAAGTCCAACTATGACTTCACACAGAGTGAGGAAATTCCCCAAGAGGATATTGAGACGGTGGTCTTAAAAGGAAAGGGGGAAAGAATATTCAAACTAATACCTACTACATACTATTCATAGAATCTAGACAAAACCCATAATTAAACGTAATCCCTTCAAATCCAATTTAGTCAAAATGCCTCATCATTGTAAAGCAAGGTGATGCACCTTTCTTTTAGACCTAGATACTATTTATTTGCCAATTCATAATGTTTATTTTATTCTAGCTGTCATTAAAAATTCTGAATTACCTATGTTGCCTGAAGGATTACAATAATCTCCCACTGTGTCTCCCTACATCAACTTTTCCTTGAATTCATTTTTCCCTAAGCAGCCAC
>NW_012105365.1:7254124-7260880 GCF_000951045.1 Mandrillus leucophaeus
TTTTTCCCAATTCTCCAAATTAATGTCACTTAGTTTATTTTATAAAATGCTAATCTTGAAATGCTTTTATAAAGCATCTAGTATCTCAAGTGTATGTCAATGATAATAATATGACAATATTAATAAATTAGAAAATTCTCTAATTGATAATGAATTTCTGAGTACCAATTTTGAGCAAAAAAAAAGACTTTAGAAAAACAAAAACTAAAATATTCACTTGGGTATTTTTCTTAATTGATACTTACCATGGTACCACAAATTTCCAATTTGGAGTATAAGAGAATATTTATAGAGAGATCCCTACAAACAACCATTCTTTTGTATGTGATTTCTAAGTAGATTCAACTTTTCATGTTATTGAGGCCTTGGTATCATTAGAAGCAACATGGGTCATTTCTTTTCCTGGTAAAATTATCAAATGTAATTTTTTTTAAGAAAACTCTCCTTTGATGTAAGATGTATACTCCTAAAGCTATTGTATTTTCATTCAATTGTTGTCTGGTGGCTTCTTTCATATTCTACATCACCAACTTTTTGAAGAGGAGTTCAGAATTAAAATAAATGTGAAGGATATTGCAGTACTTTACTATTTTACCATTTTGAGGAGAGTTGTGTATTTAGACAAGTGTTCCTAATTTGGGTTTCACTGACACCTAGGGGGTTCTAGGGAATCGATTCAGGGGGTTCATTAACTCCCTGAAATTGCATTCAAGGTATTACGTGTTTGTGCATATATGAAGTTTTAGAGAAAGAAGACCTGTAGCACTCTCACATTAACGACAGGTTAAGAACCACTGTACTGTGGCAAGAGATTTTTCCTGGAGGTCTTCCAGTTTGTTCTACCTGTTACTCATCACTTAGTGCATATTTGCTGCATCACTTTGATTGCAATTAACAGTAACAGTGTCTAGCTGGTGTTTGCAAAAATAGGAATTTATTGTAAACATGTGAAACAGTTCAGACACTTAAGGAGAATAATGTGTAACCAATTTTGAAGGAACTGGAACTGAAGCAGAATCAAGGTTCCAAGTGGAGGAAGCTAATTGATAGTTTTATCAGGCAGTAACTTCTGTAAATAATTGGCAGTCATACTTTCTCCTCCTTTTGCTGAGCATTCTAAAGATTCAAAATCTGGAGAAATAGATCAGTTGTCCTATCCCTTAATTAGAGAAGAGCAAGACATTACAATCAAAGTCCAACTATGACTTCACACAGAGTGAGGAAATTCCCCAAGAGGATATTGAGACGGTGGTCTTAAAAGGAAAGGGGGAAAGAATATTCAAACTAATACCTACTACATACTATTCATAGAATCTAGACAAAACCCATAATTAAACGTAATCCCTTCAAATCCAATTTAGTCAAAATGCCTCATCATTGTAAAGCAAGGTGATGCACCTTTCTTTTAGACCTAGATACTATTTATTTGCCAATTCATAATGTTTATTTTATTCTAGCTGTCATTAAAAATTCTGAATTACCTATGTTGCCTGAAGGATTACAATAATCTCCCACTGTGTCTCCCTACATCAACTTTTCCTTGAATTCATTTTTCCCTAAGCAGCCACGGTAATCTTAATATTTAAATCAAATCATGTCAATTTTCTGTAACAATCCTTCCAAGGCTATGCATTATTTGAAGAGTAAAATTTTAAAATGCTTACACAGTCTATATTATTCTACCTGTACACAGTCTACAGTGTTCTACATTCTGACCTGGCCCTTGTTCCTTCTTCATCTTTATCTTAATCTATTCTCCTTCTCCACTCCAGTGTACTAATACTAATGCTCTTTCTGTGAAACAACATATACTTTCCCTTAGTAGAACTTCACTTGTATTGACTATACTGATTCTTCTTCCAGAATTGTTTTGCCAACTTCTTCCCTTACCTACAGCCTCCTAATCTTACCCCCACAGATTCTGCGTAAATGTCCTTTCCAAGATATTCCTTCCCTAAACCCTAGTATCAAGTTCCTTTTTTGTATTCTGGGCTTTTATTTGAATTTATTATTATAGCTTGATAATTTTACATATATTATCTCTCCACAAGAATAAGGACCCAGTCTTGTTTATTCACCATCATATTATCAGCACAAAACCTAAAATACAAGTGGAAAATTTAAAAAATAATGAAAGAATGAATTCCATTGCTGGAGCTCCTTCTAGATACAGATCCCATCATTTTTGTTCCTCATTTTATCCAGAGCATGACACAGGGCCTGAGGCACAATATTTGCATAAAAGATACTTGCTAAAAAATAAAATAACATCACTTTACATTTAAAAGTACCTGGTATATTCCAGGAAACATTAGGCACAGGATATATGCTTTCATAATTTCCACAATTATGCATGTCTTTTATTATCACCTCCATTTTCCAGATTGAAAAAATATTAACTGGTATAATTTCAATTTTTACTGTGGTCTATCAGATTACAAAGGTGCAACATGCCATTTTTGCTGACTCAAACAAGTGTTATGATTTAAGTGCTGACTTTCCTCCAGCTAATTAACACCCACTATAATATTATCTAGAATTTTTAATATGCAAATATTATCTTTCATAGGTTATGGAAAAGTGTATATAATGGGTTCTGAGTTCAGAATCTGGAAGGCAAAAACCATGCGTACTTAATTTGCTTTGTATTTGTGTATTTCACATGTTGTCCCCTTGCCATGGTAAATGAAAGCTTAATAAATAATATTGATGAAATAGCTTTTATCTTTATCTGAAAGGTGGCACGCTAGAGAAAAATCACCTTGTTAACAGAGGATATAACTTTTATCATAATCTGGATCTGTTGTCTTGTATAATCTAAACCTATTGTCTTCTTTTTTTTTTTTTTTTTAACCTTCTAGTTGCTATGTAAACATTGCTTAAGAAATGTCATCAAAACTGTTAGTAAGTAGCTAGTGGTCTTGAGATGTTGTTGAGGAAAATACCTCAGGTTTTAAAGGCTGGTTCCAGGTTCCTTTCATTGCTGATTAAATGTTCATGGCCAAGCTGATTGACCACAAGATTTTGATAAAGTTTTAGATCCTTCTTCAACGAATAGGGGAGGAGGTTAGCAATCAAAACCTCCCTAATTTTTCTTCAAAACCCTGAAAATTTTCAAAATTGGAAACCAAATGGCTTTTTAAAAATGAGGGATTGCTGTAAAGCTCAGAAGGTAAGGATTGGTTGAAGTTTGCACAAAGAAGGGTTAGACATCCAAGTCTCATCTAGGATGAGACTGGGGATTAGCCAGACCAAAGTGCTTTCACAGTAGTCTGGAGATTTTCATTTTAGGGTGTCTAAGAGAGACAGGCATCATCAAGCTTATTACTTAATGTACTACCAATACCTGCAAATATTATCCACTGCTTACTTTGTAAATTCTTTATGTTCTAAGATTTTATTATTTCTTCCCATTTTTAAAATACTAAAATTGCCACCTGACCATGTTGACCATAATAATCTAAATTGTTTTAAATTTTAGAGAAAGTGTTCAATCTGATGCTTTCCTAAATGATGTATTTGTTCCTCTGTAGCGTAATTTCTGTAGATGATATAATTGGCATTTCTAAATATAATAGTTCTGATTATGACAGTATTGATCAATTTTCAAACTGAATTATCAATGATCCAGCTATTGACTAAGATAAGCATATTAATTAATAAACTCTGATATTTTGTTTCAGAAAAATAATTTCTTCACATTATTTGTTCTTTATCTGTGTCCACAATATTTCACTCTTACATTCCCATATTCATTGTTGTATTCATAATCATTTTAATTCTATAGGTAACTGTGGAATGAATGCTTAATTTTCCCTTACACTACTCAGTGCAATATAAATAATACATAATAGATTATGTAATGGCTTTGGCAAAATTTCTTCCTGACTTTGGGTATTATAGTAACAGAAATCTTAAATCTTTAAAATTGGTATGCTTAATATTTATTTTGGATTGAGTTACTTGGGATTACATTAAGTGGTATGCAATACAAATTGTAAATTCAATATTTGACAATATGGCAACTGTTGGAGCAGCCAAAACTTCTCTTTTCAAAATCAAATTGGTGAAGTTATCAAGTACAGTTGTATATTCAAATAGATAAGAACAGAGAATCCAAATATTTTCCTGAATACTTACTATATCTAAGGTATAAAATTAGTTAGAGAATCAGCAATGAACAGTTATTAAACGCTGTAGAATTATTTGAAAATGTTACTCTTTAGTTCATAACTGAACTTATGTTTAGTTCTAAAGCGACCTCACTTATTACATCTTAACAAATATAAAGAAATTAACCAAGAGTGTATTCCCAAACTTTTCTTTGTATTTACTTCAATCCATGTTAAGCCTGAGCCGTTATTTAAAATTATTCACTTTCACAATTATGCAACTTTTCATAATTATGCAATTTTTCTCTTTCGTATTTATGAAACTTTTAATTCATAGATAGGAAAATCATACTTAAATGGAATAACTTATTCAGCTTTTCACCAGGATTTGGTGAAACGGGAATTAATTTTATAATTAGTGAAGCATGGTTATATGCACTCATTTTCATGAATTCACACAACAATTTATTAGATGTGTTCTGTACTCTAGGCTCTGTGGTACACAAGGAAGAACAGTTCTATGAGTTAGGACATGTTCAAATTTGGAGATGCTAGTTCACAGAATATCCAAGTGGAATATGTTAGATTTTTGGATGTGTTGGGGTTGAGACAATCATTTGAAAATGAATGAAAATTAATGTCATATAATTTGTGAGATTGCTGAATCCATGAATACAGTTGAAAAGGAAGAAGACCTGAACATGACAGTGATGCATACCAGCATTTCCAAGCAGATAAAGAAACATGGGTTACTGAAAGAAAACTAGTAATGTGTGCTTTAACAGACGTGAAGTAGGAGAGGTGGGAGAAGACCTAAAATGTCAAATGATGTTGTGGGTTCTAGTTAGATAAGAATATATTTAAAAGTCCGATGGGTATGTAATAACAATCTTGTTAAAAACATTTAACTAGAATAATGGGGGGCAGGGTGCACTTTTGTTTTGAGAGTAAATGGCAGACAAGGAAATGAACAGATGAATTTGAAGGGTCATGATATAAAGGAGAGAGATAGCAATGACTAAAGGAGGATGTAAAATGAAAAGAGTTGCTTGTTTTTAGTTTTTTTGCCTTTTTTAATTTTTAATGTGAGTTTTATTTGGTGATCTGATTGGTTGATTTGTTGACTTTGTTTTAGGCTGGAAGTATTTGAATTTAGTTGAGAAGAAGGATAAAATGTGAAAAAGGTAGTGACCAATGAGGCATAAATATGTGGCAGAGCAGTGTTGGGGCCCGGGTGAGATTTCCTACTTCACTGCTACTTCTGCGAATTAGTGTAGGAAATATAATTTAAGCTTGTTCCCCTGCAATGTTTAAAGATCAGAGGAAGCTCTGCCATTTAGAGTTGGTTTCTCACAGTTTTATGTTAAGAAATACCTATGAAAATTTGAGTATTAGTTTTGACTCTGTCACTTTTTCACCTTGGCTGAGTCACATAAATTTTTTGAGTCTCAGCAGTCTCATCTGTATAAACTTTCTTTATGTTGAAAAAAAAATATATATATATACACACACACACACATACATATTTATACACACACATAGAAATGCGTGAAATTTCACACAATTATAATCTAAGCTCAAAACAAAAATATAATTAAATAAATAATGAAACCATTTAATAATATGTAAAATATATCTAGATAAAATATTCTCTGCTATTCTCAACACATTGCTAATCATTTTATTTATTTATAAAATCTAGGATTAATATTTCAGTTTCTTAAGAATGTCTGCTTCTTCTGAAATTAACATAATGCTATATGGAGTTATTTAGCTTAAAAATGGTTACAATAATTCCACTTTCAGGGAAAAATATTTCTTGATATGTTTTAGAAGGAAAAAATTCCATGAGCACAGTCTCAACATTTGCATTTTCATCAAACTATAAAGCAATTGAACTTTCTTCTAATCAATTTCCAAATATGTACTTACTTTTTTTCCATGTGGAGCTTTATCATCAAAACATTTCTAGCTGTTTGGCACTGAGATCTGGCAAGGTGAAAAGAATTTACAAATGTGTTTTTCATTCTTTTTAATGGAAGGTATAGCTGCTCATCTAGATAACAAAGGTCTCTCCAATATTTATTCATGATCTAGTATAGATATAGTTGTAAAAAAGTATTTCAAACTCCATTAAATCATGGTGAAATATCCCACTTTATGTAAATATTTATTGACAATATAATCATTTTATTTTTATTATGTCTCCATTTTGACAGGAAATATATTAAACATAAAATATTTAAATTTCAAGTACTTCATAATAATTATACAGAAAAGAAATATGTGACCCTGGAAAATATTAGAAATAGGAGCAGTTAGACAAAATATGAAGACAAATAAATATTTTTATATATCATGTATCTACATATATACACACATAATTTATATATGTTTTTTATTATAATTAGTATACTTAACTTTTATAAATAATAATAAGCAGAGACATTTTAAAATGTTAATAGTAGTTTTTAAGTTTTTTAAAATTAAATTAATGGTTTTAGACCTATAGACTGAGGCATACAAAGTATATTTCTTTTACTAACGGGATGTAGAGAATCTGTATCTTTTCTAGTTTTGAGTCCTTAGTACATGGTTTATTTATCAAAATGTGGCAAAATCATCAATGTCAAGTGTGTTGTTA
>NW_012105365.1:7261320-7263025 GCF_000951045.1 Mandrillus leucophaeus
TAAAACAAAGTTATTATTCCTCTGCACTCATCAGAGCCAGTTACCAATTCTGACAACTTAATTTCTTGACTATTTTCTGAATCCATCTTCTCCATTCGATTACATTTTTACTTGTACTTTTTCTTAGGTTCTATGTCTTTTACAACAAATTATAACTTCAACTAGCTTACATGTCATTCTGCTTCCAATTTTGACTCACCCCATCCAGTCAATTATTCATATTGGAATAGGTTTTAAAACCTGCATATCTGATCATGTTTCTTCACCACTTAATGTCTTTCAAGAGCTTCTGATCACTTTCTGGATTCCACCTGTATCATCAGGTTTCTGTCATAAAAGCAGAACCAACAGAATAATGTCTTTATTATAGGATTTGCTGTTAAGAAATTGTATGAACTGCTTAAGAGGTGCATATGTGTCTGTTGCATCTGCATCTGGCTCTGGGTCTGAAGTTAGCAGAGCAGCCAGCCAGGAAAGAAAGATGGATATAAATTTGGGGAGAGAAAAGACAAACTGAAACCCATGAGGATGAGCTGAGACCTCCATAGATGGATTAATCAGAACCTGTCTGGATGAGCTGACACCTGCATTGGTCCCTCATTGGCTCCATGCCGCCAATAATTTTGCAGTCGACCTGAAGGAGAAGCTGGCAACCAAATGCATACTTGGAAAATTGAAGGTGGACTATATTGGGAACTGCAGAACCAGTGAACCAAATAGCTTCTTCAAGCCAACAAAGTAAGTCAGCAGATCCACAGCAGCCTGTGTGAGCTGGAAGCACCTGATCCTAACTACACTATCCTTTCAAGCATAAACATGGGTTTTGCTTCACTTTTGAGCCTTCCCAAACTCACATAACTTTATCTTCGGAGCAAATCATTGTCAAAGCCATTCAGGGAAGGAAATTGTAGAAAATGTAATTCCAGCTTAGCTAAGTTGATACAGTATAAAGCCATCACACAGGCCAAACTTCACAGCAGAATTTCACCTACTTTAAACACTGGTCATAATTAACTGTTAATATTTTCCCAAAGAATCCAAGCTTCCTTGCCTCTATCCTTAAACCATGTTATTTTCTTTACCTTAACAATTTATTTATCACTTTTCTACTTCCCTAACTATTACCTTTCAGGAATCTGACCCAATATCACTACCGTGAATAGTGTCCTCAGATTAAGTATGTATTTCTCTTCTGTAGTGTCATTGTACCATCAACATGTGACTATCACGGGAGTTCTGGCAATGTTATTAATTGTATAACTTCTTCAGTAGAATAGGCAATAGGGGAGAGCAAGGACTGTGTGTGTTTAGTCTTGTACTTTAAAATACATTGTAATGTATGACATAGAGTAGGTGTCATCCTTAGGAAAATGCTCAGAATTTCTCCAATAGCTATGAAGACAAACTCAGCGTGTTCTTTTAATAGCCTTTAATTAGAATGGTAAACCGAATCAGTTTTTTAACTGTTCAAGTTAGATTATAATGTAGAGACTATTGCAATATGCCACATTCTATAAGGCCCAGTTCAACCTATCTCTTATTTTAATTAAACTTATCTTTTTATTTAATCCTTAGGACAAATGAATAAATTAAACATGGAACTTCTTATTAATAAACTTTTTGTGGGCACTACAAGAGATGATAAAGTAGTATGCTGGTTATTTGTATTAAAATCAAGTACTATTATACTATCTTCAGGAAAAAA
>NW_012105365.1:7263354-7315962 GCF_000951045.1 Mandrillus leucophaeus
TATATCTCCTAATGCTATCCCTCCCCCTCCCCAATCCCACGACAGGCCCCAGTGTGTGATGTTCACCCCCATCCCCATGTCCAAGTGTTCTCATTGATCAATTCCCACCTGTGAGTGAGAACATGCGGTGTTTGGTTTTCTGTCATTGCAACAGTTTGCTCAGGATGATAGTTTCCAGCTTCATCCATGTCCCTACAAAGGACATGAACTCATCTTTTTTTACGGTTGCATAGTATTCCTTGGTGTATATGTGCCACATTTCCTTAATCCAGTCTATCATTGATGGACATTTGAGTTGGTTCCAAGTCTTTCCCATTGTAAATAGTGCCACAATAAACATACGTGTGCATGTGTCTTTATAGCAGCATGACTTATAATCCTTTGGGTATATCCCTAGTAATGAGATGGCTGGGTCAAATGGTATTTCTAGTTCTAGATCCTTGAGGAATCGCTACTGTCTTCCACAATGGTTGAACTAGTTTACAGTCCCACTAACAGTGTAAAAGTGTTTCCATTTCTCCACATCCTCTCCAGTACCTGTTGTTTCCTGTGAAATGTGTCAATATTTTAAGCTAAAATGTTATCCAGCACAGCTATGGATTTGAAAATTAAAATATCTAGATTTTTTTCTCTATCTAATAGCCATCATTATATTAACCAGTTGTATCATTTTAAAGGACTAAACAAGCTGTCTGCCTCTGCTTTCCTGCAATATTGTTCTTTAGCCAGTAAAAATTGGGCCAGTTTTGCAGAATGATTATCAAGTGGCCAAGTATACAAAGCCAAATTCAGTGACATTTTGGTGTGGGCTGTGTACTGACCAATTTACTGGATTCAAAAATTGAGGTTTATGCGGACAGAGGTGTTTGCACAGATGCTTCCTGGGTGCCGAGAGGCAAGTCACATACCAATGAACATAGCTATGATTCAAAAACAACAACAACAAATGTAGCCAAAGCACGAATCTGGGGCCCAGGGCCATAGATCACTGAGTCAGGAATTTGGAAATATGCAGAAGCTGAATTAGAGTTGGAATGAATTGGGAAATGGCACAAGTACTTGGAGGCAGGGAAATTTCTAAATAAATTATTGTAAGTGCCAATGCTTTTAACTGCCTCAATGGATCAGGTATATGGATATAGCAGAATAGTTCAAAAGTTGGGTAGATAAAAATGCTTTCATCTAGTCAGTCTATTATCTATTTACTTCCATCATACTGAAATAACAGAAAGTTTTGCCTTTTAATGATGAGAAATCGCATCACTTCCATCCTTTTATCTGGCAGGTTTTTGTAAACAATTACTAAATTGATTTTTAAACTTGGCCGAAATAACATTTCTTCCTAGTTTAAATGACAAAGGAGAAATTTAGTTTTTTCCTTACATTAAAAAAAAAAAAACAGTAGCAACTAGCATCAACATTATTTTCTAACTTGTCTTAATATCTATTAAGTTATCATTTTATATATAATGCCAAGAATGCTTCACTTTTTAATCTGTTCCTATTCAGTGTTTCTTAATAGAATTATCAATGTTAAAGCGGACTTACTACAAATTTTCCTTAAAAGAAGAATATAATGATTCAATAAGTAAGGCTACAAAGGTTAGTTTTAAAATGCTGTATTTTTTTTTTCTATGAAATTCATAGTGATTGGAAATCATTGGTGATTTTATTAAAAATCTAAAGGTCACCCAAAAAATCTGGGTTAAATTTGCTATGGGTTGATTAACTGCGAAGAAAAAAAATGGGGAAAAAGCAATATTCTGGTAGTATTTTATGTTGAAAAACTTAACAGTGTGCTGTTTAGTCACCAATGGACTATCATATAACCTGTTTGGAATTAAAATGAAATACATTGTTAAGATTAAAGATGAAAGTGTGAAATAGAGGAGAAGCAGCAGTGAGAAAACATAGATGAATTAGATGTCAGAAAACCTGGCCCAAGTCCCAATGCAACCTAATGATTAGTTGCAAAATTAAGTTGCAAAATTAAGTTTATTTAGCTACAAAATTAAGATTTGGGGAGGGGAGTGGTGGCTCACGCCTGTCCTGCCAGCACTTTGAGAAGCTGAGGTGGGTGGATCACCTGAGTTCCGGAATTTGAGACCAGCCTGGCCAACATGGTGAAACCCCATCTCTACTAAAATTACAAAAATTATCTGGGCTTGGTGGCAGTCACCTGTAATCCCAGATACTTGGGAGGCTGAGGCAGGAGAATCACTTGAACTGGGGAGGTTGAGGTTGCAGTGAGTCGACATCAGGCCATTGTACTCCAGCCAGCCTGGGTGAAAGGAACAAAACTCCTTTTCAAAAAACAAAACAAAAAAAAAGAATTAAGATTTGGGTCAAATGACTCCTAAGGATCCTTGGACAACCTTAGTAGTATTCAGAGCTGAAATTATTTAAATTGACAACGGTTTTATAATTCTTATTTGATAGGAAAAGAATATACAAAAATGCAAGATATTTTATGTAAAAATTTGCTTGAGAGACACAATAAATTGGCAGTTTGTAAAAATGTTTTGACTGTAAGAAACTGCACCACGGAGAACTTGGTTTTGTGACAGGCCATCACACAGCACTGTTCCCTTGCCTCATGCTGGGTAATTGGTCCAGAAATGACTCAGAGGAAAGATCACCACCTACTGTATCACCCGTATCACTTCCTGTAGCACCTGGGTTTTTCTTGGAATATTTCCATCCAAATGTATATCATATCTGACCTGATCTGTTTGCAAGGGTTGATAAGATTATAGCCTGGGGTACGGTGGCAGTGGGCCATGAGTATATGAAAGCAAGTGGTTATTTTTTCTGATAGTTACGTAAAGGGTGATTTAATCACTGGACTAGTCACTAACGTATGACCAAATGGGATTTCTTGAAACATAGAATTTCCTTAATGGTTTCCTGATTGTAAATGAACTCACCAGTTTCCCATTAGGATTAACTTTCATCACAAGCCTTAACACTCAAGATTCTCATAACATTTTTTAAAGTGCAATGAATGACTGGAAAATTACAAATTGTCCAAATTCTGTGTACAGGAAGTACAAATAAATGGAAAAAAATGATGTCTAGGACATAGGAAGTACATGAAACAGAATTCAGCAAGATGTGCAGTTCCTGTAATGTTGCTGATGTTTTAAGAGAAAGAAGCACTGATCTTGAAGAGAAACCTGTAATTCTCAGAGAGATACTTTTAACATTGCTCATATGCTTTAACTATTTAACTGCTTAGCAGTATTTGTATTAGGTTGGACAAGATCAAGATATATGTAATTTATGAACTGAAATTTACCCATATTTAGCACACAACCTTCTTTAAAATGATATATTTTTAATTGATTTGATGCTTCAAGTAAGTTTAAAGTCTTCAATAATTGTGTAAAACACAAGTTGCATATTACTTTCAAATATTCAGCATTCTCTTTATATGAAAGAGTAAATTAAAAATGAAGAGAAAAAAATTTCCTGATTTCCCAGATTGTTTTGTTAAATGGAGATGCAGAGTATCTTTTTATTCTCTTTTTGGTTACATGAAAGAACACAGAGAAGAACTGTATCAATCTCATTCAACAAAAGACCACTAAGAACACTGTATGATTAAACAGATTAGGCTTCTCACACCTTGCCATGGGAAGAACACACACCATGGAATGATGCTCACCTGCATTACAGCAAGTAATCTGCCTTACTCAAAGTCTACGGATTTAAATTTTAATCATATCTTTAAAAAATACCTTCACAACAATATCTAAACTGGTGTTTGGCTGAGTAACTGGGCATCTAGCCAAGTCGACACATAAAATTAACCATGACAATGGGTAATCATAAGGTGTCTCAGTAAGAAGGTGTTAGAAAGAATCTATTATAGCATTTTGAGGGCTTGGTTGAGTGATTTGGGGAAGGGTTTAAGGAGGCAGCAGTGGTGGAGTGGTGGAGGAGAGTTGCTCTATGTCGGATGCTGTGAGAAAGTGGAGCAATTTCATGACTGGCATTTTAATACATTTTGTTTATAGGTAGAGAAGATTAGAATAAGTATAAAGTCGATTATTAAAGGATACTGAGCAATCATCCTTGTAGCCAAAAAAGGGAGGTGTTTGGTATTTTGCGGTTGGCACAATGCTCTGTTTTTGTCAGGGTTTAGACAAAATTATGAATTGACCTTGTTTGGTTTCACTTTATAATGGATTCAGAATGACACTTATTTGAGGGTGGTGTTCAGTGAGATTATTTTTGTGAATTGCACATCCTGGCTTTAAGTATCAGTCCAGATACTGGATGCCAGGGGCTACTGTATTTTTTTTCTTTTACTTCTAAATAGTAATTTGCCTTTCTCTGCTCTTTACTTCAGATTGCATGGGGAAGGGATTTGTTTTGTCTTTTGATCTGTTTGCTGATTTTGGCTGTACTTTCAAGACTGACATTTAAATTAGGAACATTTCATATGCTACATATAACCTGTTATCTCTGGAAATGAGTTGAATGAGGAAAGAGTTTTAGGAGAGGAAGAATTGGTTAAAAGTCTGTTTAAAAAACTCATAACCCCTGAATCTTGTATACTACTCTAAGAATCTACTCTTGTATAGTCGAATCTTGACAGAACAATGGAGGTTTTTTCTCTGGAGAGAATAAAGAAGAGGATCTCTAAACTGGGGTATACCAGATAATCCAGCTATTAAGGTATTAGGCACATGTATGTATATTTATTTAAAATGCTGACATGCTCACAGCCCCCTGCTTCATTTCTTCCTTGGCTCTCAGAATCTTGGCTCCAGGCAGAAGACAGAGAAGTCTTTGCAGAATTTGACCAAATCAAAAGGCAAAACAGAAATGTTTTGTTACAGTTGGTTTTTCAGTGAAAACTTCCCACTCTTCAATGAAAGTCACAGTTGACCACCCACAGTCATATGCTCAGAGTTTCTGAACAACATCTTGATCCCCTACTCTTACATATGAGCAGAAAACCAATGATTAACAAACATGTGAGGAAATCACCCAATATGGAATTCAATGAGCAAAACAAGCAACAACAAAAACACTTGAAGAAAATAATGTATGCAGGGAAAAGTAAATTTCATATATATATATATTTATATATATATATATAAATATATATATATATAAATGAATATTCTTAAGGAGATAATGCTCCACTATTCCCTGGGTGGCCAGGATGTGCAGCCAGGTTACAAGGCAGATAAGTGTGTGCCATCCAGGGAAGAGACCAGTGAGTGATTCAAGTTCACTGTGAACGGACAACACACACACTAGGCTCAAGTGGTACAGCATCTACTTCAAGCAAAAGTAGAGAAAAAGTGCACAAGATCAGGCCCTGTGCCAACGGGTTAATCTCCCTTGGCCGGTGGATCCATTCTGCAGTGAAGATGGATGATGTAGCTGCACAGAACCCACTTGGTGCCATGGTAGAAGCATCTCAACCTCTCACCCATGGAGTAGGAAATACAGAAAGCTAGTGGTGTACCTGACAGTCACTGACACGTTCTCTTAAACAAAACAAAGGAGTGCACATTGAGTTTGAAACAGATAAAGGTATTCCCACAAAAGGCAATACGCCTAGCCCAAGCCGTGAGCACTGTTTATCTCTTGCTAGAAAAAAATCCATCCGTATGTGGCCAAGTGCAGGTTGAAAGACTGCGTGAATTGGACTGCCTTTCCCAAAAGAAATAAAAAAACTATGAATAAAACACAGAGCAATATTAAAAAGGAAATACAGATAAGAAAATAGAATAAGTGGATTATTTCTAAAGGTTCTACATCCAACTAATGAGAGTTCCATAACAAAGGAATCGATAAAAATAGAGAAAAAAATCATCAAATAAATCTTTCAAGAATTTTCAATAACTGAAGGACATGTTTCCAGATTAAAAGTCCACATCAAATGCCAGCGCAGTGAATGAAAATATGCTTCCACCAGTGTACATCACTGTAAAATTCTGAAACAGATGAGAACAAATAGATAATTCTATATACCTCCATAAAGGGGAAAAATAACATACATGAAAAGAATCAAGAATCAACATAGCTTCTGACTTCTCTGTAGCAAAACTAGAAGCTAACAGACAATGGAGCAATATATTTAATATTACAAAAGAATTCATATACATATATGCACATACATAATAATATTTAGACATATTAATTAGGCAAACAGTATTATACATTTTTAAGATACAAATATTTGGGTATATGTTTAATAAAATAGCCAACATAGAACTCTTTAAAAAGTATGTAAACAATTAACCAAGTTGCAAAGCTTTTGCATATATTTATTTTTCATTGATGCCATACTCAATTATGATGACAAAGTATAAAACACATGAGAGGGCACAGAAAATTTAGTGGAGGGCAGGGATGGTGGCTCATGCCTATAAGGCCAGCACTTTGGGAGGCAAAGGTGGGAGGATTGCTTGAGGTGAGGAGTTTGAGACAAGCCTGAGCAACATAGAGAGATCCTGTCTACTAAAAAAAAAATAATAATAATGATAATAATCTAGGTGGGGTGGCACATGCTTGCAGTCGTAGCTACTTGGGAGGCTGAGGTGGGAGGATCACTGGAGTCCAGGAGTTCAAGGCTGCAATAAGGTGTGATCATGGTATTGTACACTAGGCTGGGCAACAGAGCAAGACACTGTCTCCAAAAATAATAATAATAATTAAAATAAGGAAGTATATTGGAAGCTGATTTTCAATGAATAATTATTGTATAGTCTATCCATATTCTATATATATATATATATATGTAGTAAATGAAACATTATTATAATCTAAAAACCTTGTAGTTACCTCAAAGTTTCAATAAAGTAACATGTGAAATTAGCATTGCTAAAATTAGAGGTAATTTGTTCAATTTCTTTAAAATTGTTTTTTTGAAGACAACTCTTTTCCCAACTGTTTTACACTATTCTGGAGTTGATCAAAAAATTTCTCACAGATGATATGCACGTGGGCATTTGAACCTGCTTGAAGATATACTGTGGTAATTTACATGTAATAAATTCATTCACGGGATGCCAGAGTAATTATCACTCAGCAATGGTAGTTATTACTACTAATAATTTATAAGCTGCTTCAAAGCAATGGAAAAATGGATGACTTTAGGGGAAGGAAAGGGGAAGGAATAAACATTAACTGGAGTATTCCTTGAATGAACAATTTCTTTTTCCCCAGAGAATTCCTAAAGTTAAATTTGTCCTCACTAACTCAACAGAAGGATTGTGTACATTCTAGGTTATGACCAAATTCAGGATATTACAGTTGTATTTTTTAAAATAACCTCTGTTGGGTTTGGTGCTCTTTTTGGCACTTCAAAGGCTTATTTAATTTTGTTTTCATTACATTTCTCTCTCTGGTTCATATTTTCCAAAAATTATCTCTGCTTTTAAGAGTTACAGTTAATAAACCAAATGCCCAGACCAAGCAGTAAAACAAATAATAAAAAAAAATCACTGCAAATAACAAAAAATATATATATTTTCTGCTCTATGTTGCTATTTTTCTGTTCAAACAGATTAAGTAAAGCACAACATTGGAAATTCCATACGTTTATATTTCTTGTAAGCAAATCTCTTTCAAGATGATTTTGAACTTTGAGCAAGAGGGCTTATTTGCAGACAATATAGGACAGGTTTTCTTATCCCTTAAAGGGAAAACAATCTTTTGCCCAGGTATAATGCAGAGTGTTCTAAATAATCCCTATATGAATCATGATTTTAATGAAAACTGTTTTTATGCCTTATAGTTTTTAAACATATTTGAATGCATTTGAAATATTTGAAAATAAATTCAAAATTATTTTAGTTAAAATTTTAACAGAAACTTCCTCAAAATTCATAGTAGTAGCAGGCATTAACAACGGAATCTTATTTAGGCAGTAACGTTTTGGGGGGTTTATACAAAAAGGGATTGTGAGGGCCAATGTGAGGGGTCCCTCTTTTCCTTATTAGCAATGTAAGTTTTAACATGACAGATTGACTATTAAGGCTGGGTTTCGGCGAAAATTGAAGGAGATCAGGTGTATTTTCTCTGTTCCTCCTACTTTCTCCTCCTTGTGTAGTTTCTCTTTCACTTTCCTCACAGCCTGTGACTCCACAGTTGCTTTTGGACTTCTCAGGGACTGAGCGTAATAATACTGCACAGCCCCACTGTAGAAAGAGTCATTTTCACCTTACAGTGGGAACTCTCTCTACCCTACCCACACTTACCTGTGACACTCACAGGACCTTTTACATCTTCTCTCTTCTGCAAACATGTGCATGTGGAATCATGGCTTTCTGAATTGTCCTTTCAGAGGCATTTGGTCCAAAAATTGGCAGCGCAACTCAATACACCATGTCGTACTCCAGACTATGGTAGTGCCATCTCATAGATTTTCAGCTTTCTGATGTCAGAGCTTATACCGTATTCATTCTTGTATACCCTTCATTATCTCCAACATTGTTTTGGAAGTAGTAGGTATTCAGATATATGTGAAATTGATGTGAATTTAACATAGTGAAAACATATTTCCACAGACCCTTTAGAGAACACTGACAATCTTTTGACACCTGCCATTTAGATTTATTTTGATAATTTTCAACTTATTTTTTGGCTGTTTTAATGGTCAATTTTAGACCGTCAGAATAGCCAAATGTGTCTTCTGATCTGCTTTGGTCATTCACTCATACACACTTTCAAATTCCTATCAGCTTTTTCCAATCTTCAGCTCCACTGTGCCCTTCAGCCTTGTTTTTCTCCTTGACCTGATCTGGCTTTCTTCTTACTTTCTATGAGGCATATGAACTGCGTTGTGCATTTATTCTTAGTGATGTTCCATTTATTTCCTTCTGGGAAATTTTGTGTTCATTTGGCATCAGCAAAAATGAAAAAAAAAAAAAAAAGAAAGAAATGAATACAATGAGACAAGCCACATGATAGATAGCACTACAGTTAATGACATGTCTTATGTGAAGTGCTAGACATTATATTATGTTGTTTGTAAGGGCACAGTCTCATGGGAAATTGCTACTGTGTTTGAAGGGCAGTTAATAAATATGGATATGCTCTCTCCTTCTGCAATGACACTAACATTCCTTTAGGTTATCTTTTAACAAATTCACTTTTGGAGGACACTGAGTGAAGCACTCTGAAGAGAAACTTTGCTTAAGTGGGGTTTGTCCATGTTTTCCTTGGGAAAGAGAGTTCCAGGAAGTTTGATAAGATTGCCATTTCCTATTAAACTGTCATGACGAACTTAGCGTGATACCATCCCGGATGCAGGTGTCCAGGTCAAAGGAAATAAAAGGGAAGTTCAAAAGCACTCCTCCCATAGTTGCTGATCTTATATCTCTATTAGTATGTCATGGGAAGTTTTTATGTGAGCATATGCTGGAAATTAGGCAAAACACAAATTGCATGTCAAGCAAATAAAATAGGTTAGAGAAAAAGAAGAAAAAACTTCTCCAAAAAACGTTTATATTTAACAATACGGTATGTTGCATTTAAAAATTTGTTAAAAGTGTACATATCATGTTAATTGTTCTTAGCAAATAAAGAGGGAGGGGCAGGAAGAAACTTTTAAAGGTGACAGATATGTTTACTTCCTTGATTGTGATGATGGTTTCATGAATATATGCATATATCTAAAGTCATTGAATATTTGCAGGTTTTGTATATTAGTTATACTTCAATAGAGTTATTGTTTTTTAAAAGCATTTAGAAATGCAGATAAATATATCCTTTTCATTTTAAAAGTATTAATTAGGTTTTGAAATCATTTCAAACCTATTGAAAAG
This sequence comes from Mandrillus leucophaeus, assembly GCF_000951045.1. NCBI lineage: Eukaryota > Metazoa > Chordata > Mammalia > Primates > Cercopithecidae > Mandrillus > Mandrillus leucophaeus. The sequence goes on from NW_012105365.1 coordinate 7,273,149, forward strand.
TAGCAGGAATAGTGCAAGAAAAGTGCAACACACTCCTGTTCATACCCGTAAACCTTTTTAAAGTTTCTACTCATTCATGTCCTTTATAACGGTAACCAACCTAGAATCATACATGTACCCGGTTGTCATATTATTCTAAATGTCTTCATTTTAGAACCTTCCTCAATCTTTCCTTTATGTAATAACCTTCATATTTTTCAAAATTACAACACTGTCATTTTGTAGACTATATTTCCATTTGGGTTTCTGTGATGTTTTCTCATGAGTAAACCCAGGTTATATATTTGGGGCAGGAATATCACAGAAATGATACTGTGCGTATGTGTTTTTTATTGCATCCTACCAGGTAACACATAGTGTTTTTTTGCCTAATACTTGTGTTAACTTTGTTCACATAATTAAGATGGTGACAGCAACGTTTCTGTATTTTTTCTTCATAATTAATAAGTATTTTTGGCAGAGGCAACTTGAAGCTATGTAAATATGCAATTCCTCATCCCACTGTCACACTCAAGTTTTAGCAGTCATTAATATATCTTGTGTGAATTAATTATGGCTAGGATGTCACATTGTGATTTTTTTTTTAAATTCTTTCTACATGTATCACTTCTGATTTATTTACCCATTCGTGTATTTTATCCTGCAATCTCCACCTGTGAATCAGGTTTTCTTTCAGATATATTTAACTGGTACAACTATTTTTACCTAAATTATCAGTATGGACTCATTGATTCCTCTTTTATTCAATGGTCTGTAGACTATTAGTATCATTATCTAATTAAATGGTTAGATCATCATGTATTTGGTCACTGGGACCTCCCTACACAAAATTGGCTTCTGAATTATTTTATTATACTCCCATTTTTCTTTGAGAGATTCTTTATTGGCACAACAAGATGTTCCTGATGCATATTATTCTTTTTCTGCCCCAGCTCTGAAATCAGCTATTTCTCTTGTCTCCAGTCCTGTTTACTGGAGAACGGAATTTAAAAGTCAAGAAGTAAAATGAACCCACTGTGTGTGTTCATTATTAATGGAGTCTTTTAGTGCCAAAGCTCTCCAACATTTGTACCTTTATTCTGTGAGTGAGAAACTTGGCTCTTATTATTCTTTACATATTTACAAATTTGCTAAATCCCCTATGTGTGGCTAATCTTCCCAAACTACCAGGCTGCCTTCAACAATTCTCTTGACAGGCAATCACATTGGCTACTATTACTGGTCATCTCTGACCATATTCACTTCTCACTCTGCTTAAACCCCTATATCTGCCATCATTACTATCGCTGACTAATGTCTCTTGGAAGAGAAAAGAAGAGAGTTATGTTTAGGAGAGGGGATAGCTGACACAGGAGAAGAAGAAAGAGGAGAGCAAACTGGGAGGAGGGGAAGGAGAATAAAGAATGGAAGGGAAGAAACAGTGTTCATATTTTATACACTATTTATATTATACCTTAAGATGAATTGAAACATTCCAGATTGTGTGAGATTTTGAGACCAACAATAGACACATTTTATAATTATTATGCTTTATATTTTGCTAACTGAAATGCTGCCATAACAAAATGGCTAAAATCCAAAATTAGTATTTTGTAATGTAGATTTGTTTATTGAACATCTTTCATTTTTTAAAAATAAAATGGACTTAAAAAAGTTATACTTTATATCTCAGGTTGACTTCTTAAGTATGCCATTTTATACTTAGAAATACTTTTTCTAGTATACATATGAAAAAAACTATAAAAATACCTTTGATTCTTACTTGTCGAAAAAACACGATAATATTATCACAACCCCAACATTTCTCTGTAAATACAGCTTTCTGTGATTGCATTATCTATCACTGGCAAGGACTTCGAAATAATGACACATTCACTAGTCTTTAATAGACACATGATGAGCACAAGCTCCAGTCTGATCAGTCAGTGAACTAAATATAAAAGAAATGCTTTATAAAGTGTCATTTAGATTCCAGTGTAATAGAGATGTAATGCATATGTCAAGTTATTGAGTTGTCAACTTAAATAGAAGCCAGTATGTCATCCAGCAATTATTGCTATTTAGGCCTCAGGCATTAGTGCTAATATTAGCATTTGAGTGTTAAGTATGTAAAGTACAAAAGGGAAAAGAAGAGATTATACGAAGCAAACCCTAAAGAACCCAGTATGTCACTAAAGGACACAATCTATCCTGTAGCTATGTGCTGACATTTTAAAAAAAGGAAAATTTGTGTTAAAATATACAGCCCACTTGGGGAAGTAAGTACAAAAACGGTACAAGAATTTACCTATTATTTCAGGCAGAGCTTAGTATGTTATCATTATTCTACGTAGGCAAATATTTAAATCATCAGAAGTCTATTTCAAATTAAATTTGGTGGCTCAGTTTCCAGTTGCAATGATTTATTAACAGATATTTGAGATGGCAAGGATTTCTTTTAAAACACAAAAGCTGGAACAGACCTTCATATTTAACCCGTATCTAAAACTCAAACTTTATAGAACTTTTCTGCAGTTCTCTACCTATAAATCAGGTTCATATTTTAGGTACAGCCACCTTTACCTAGCACTCCTGAGGTGATCCGTTTTATAATACGGATTTCTATCAAAGCTGAGAAATAAAAAGAGGCTTTTGAGATCACACTTGCAGAGGTTTGTCAATCATAAATATATATAATGCTAATTATCTGCTAATTTAAATATATATTTATATTACATACATTTATAAACATGTATATTATATACATTATATACATTTATGCATACATAAATGTTTATACATATATTTAGTTGCAAATATTAGGTTGGTGCAAAAGTAATGGCAGGTTTTGCCATTAAAAGTTAAGGCAAAGACAGCAATTACTTTTGCACCAACTTAATATGTGTATACATACGCACACACAAACATAAATATTAGGTTACTCTTGCAGGTAGTATGTCTAAATTAAAAGCACAAAGCACAATTCATTTTAAAGTCATTCTTTCAAAGAGATAGATTAAACCCTGCTGTTTGTAAATCTATTGCACGTATGAACAGTCCAAAGAAAAAGCAAAGCAAGGAAAAAAACAGACACTCTGGCATCTCTTTCTGGTCCATTGCTGAAGAACATTAAGTACTAAAAGGATCTATGTGAAGATTAAGATAAAATCTAGCAGGACCAGCACTGTCTTCCCTAATTCACTATGCAGACAACAGAGTCAGCGAAAAAAGAAAAAAATAAAAAGGTTGGACTATTTCCAAATCCTTTTAAAAGCATATACCCTCTAAAGCAGAAGGCATCTTTACGTGAACAGGCAACCTTCCCTACACACACCACTGCTGTTCTGGCCTGAATTTTATGCTAATGGAATAAAACGACACAGTGCAGAACCATTCTTTAAAAGCAAGGATTCTATGTATGTAACAGTAAGTAACGCAAAGCAAAGAACAAGTTGGCAGGGCAAGTCTTCAGTCAGATGCTGTTTGACTTCCTCTTTGCTTTTGTCCATGTTGTAAGACATCCTCTCAACAGACCTAAATCCTCTCCTTCCTTCAAGGTTCAACTCAAGTACATTCTCCTCCAAAACTTTTTCCCTTTCTGAACCTGCCAACGTGATACGAAGCACCCTTCTTTTGCCTTCTCATAGCATTTTGAGTTTATGCTTCTATGGAAATAGCTACCACTTATATTTAAATGTCTGTCTCCTTTACCAGACTGTAAATTCCACAAGTGCAAATTTAATAGTTTAAATTTACTGTAATTCCACAAGAACTGGTACATTATATTTGTATTCCCAGTGCCTCTCACATGGACTATGGGTAGACTGAAGAACAGAAAGATTTAAGGCCCTAAATTTTCTCTTGCTCTTTACTGACAAAAGGCCTCTACATTTCAAAACAAGTTTGGCTACTTTTCCTACTTAGAAAAATAGGAGGGAATTAAAGTCAATCTTCATTTTTATTGCCTTTTCTCCTCTTCTTCTACACCCGAAACACTAAACCACATGAAAGGTACTAAAGACATTGTAACTAGAAGTTTGATCTTAATTGGGAAGTGTAATTTAGAGATTTTTTGAAGAAGAAAATAAAAATCTTCCCTCAGGCAATTCTCTCCTTTCTGGCTTCCTAGTATTTGAACATATTCTTATCTCAATAGACATAGTTGTTCATTCCATACCATTGAAGAGATACTCAGGACACAAAAAACTAGAATGCAAATATCCTTGGATAAAGAGCGAGGTATTGGTTACTCTGCTTTTGGTAAATGTATAATTGATTGAGAGTATATGAGTTCTAGGTTTGATGGAGAAAATGAGGTTAAAAGATATCATGGATGTTTAAAGGAAGAAAGAAACAGTTAAGGTGGTTCAGAGACACTTTGCCTAATCATGTCTGATCTCAACTGAGTAAGGGAAAATCAATACCTTATCAGAGATATTTCTTATTTGTCTATAGTTTTCAGTACCTGAGTTCCTGAGGGCTAGAGAAATTATGTTTAAGATGATCACATTATTAGAATGCCACAGATTTTCATCTTAATGTATTTTTTTTCTGTTCTTACTTTATCTCAATGCTATGAAATATTTCCTTTACTTGAAAACTGAAAGTACAAATTAATAGTCATTAATAAAGCTCTTTGTTTTAGGGCTTATCTCAGAGTAGATTGGATAATAAATCTTTTCTGTTCCTAACCATCACTTCTTTTGATGTGAAAACATTTATGCTACTTCACAATTTTAAACGTGGTTTACAAAAATCTGAGTCTTACTTACATATTCATTAGTAATATTGGACTACAGTTGCCTTCTTGGTATAGTATGTCATGTTTTATTATAAAAATCACATTTATGTTATAATACAATAAAATGAGAAGCTTTCCATCTTTTTATCAAGCCTGGGAAAGCTTCAATATATCTGAATTATCTGTATTTTTAAAGATTCTGGATTTGTAAGACCTTTGATCTTAATGCCTTTTTTCCCCAGTGACAGTGCTTTTACTTATTCCCCATGCCTTCTTTACTAATTGCTATCTTGAAGTCTTTCACTTTCTATTTGGTCAATTTTGGTAATTTCTACTTTGCTACAAAGTCATATGTTTTCCTTGTGTTTTAGATTCATTGCAATAGTGGCATGCATTAGTCTCTTAACTTTTTAAAGTTTCTGTGTCTATGTTTAGGTATTTTTTATTTTGTATGTATTTTTTCTCTCTGTTGCTGTTATCAGATCTCAGAGATGATTTTCTGTATCTGTCTTACTGGTGTTTGTGAAGAACAAGCTTTTAGAACTTATTTTTCATTTTAGTATACAGTCGTATGTTACTTAATGACAGGAATGTGTTCTGAGAAATGTATCCCTAAGTGATTTCATCATTGTGCAAATATCAATGAGTATACTTACATAAATCTAGATGGTATAGCCTACTACATATGTTGCTGTATGGTACAGCTTATTGCTCTTAGGCTACAAACGTGTACAGCATGACACTGAACTGAATAATGTAGGCAACAGTAACACAATGGTAAGTATTTGTGTATCTAAACATGTAAAAGGTACAGTAAAAATATGGCGTTATTGTTTTGTGGGACCACTGTTACAATATTGATCTGTCATTGACCAAAATGTCATTTTGTGGCACATGACTATATTTCTATTTTTATTGCATTAATTTTAGACTGTATCCTTTTAAATTCTCTTTCCTAGTTTTTAACAATAGAATTTTAATCTGAAGTAATTCTGTTAAAATAGTTCAGAGGCAAAAATGTTATTTTCTATTTTATTTCCATAAAATATGGTATTTAATATTTAAAGGCTTAGATTTCATGTCTATGATATTTCAAATTATCTTTCTATAGTATATAGAGTTAATAATGTGTTTATCAAACATTCTGTGAGTCATTGCACAATAATGAAAATGTCAAATGAGCATAAACCTTTTCATGGTAGTAAATGTTTAAAAACTGAATTATTAGTATGGCATTGCAACAGCTTTTCTTTTCATTAAATATACTGATATACATCTACTAAAATAATAATCTTATCTTGATTGACTTATTTGGCAAGGACAAGTTCAAATGTCAGTAAAAAGGTTAGCCTTCTTGCACTCCTGTTTAAAAATATGAAGTGACATCCCTTGACCTGTACTTGTCTTCTTATATAACAAGAATGTGTAGATGACAATGTGCACAGCTATACAAGGGGAAAATTAGAAAAAGTATTTTACAAGTCATTACAATGTCAGTGTTATCATCTAGTACTATTCCCTTCTCATCATTGCCCTTGCTTAAAAACACTGGCCACACCCCCAGATAAAAACATACTGATATAAATCATCACTTCAGAATAAATGAAGTTCTTACTTGCACAATGTTCTTCCTTTATGAAGATTATAATTTTAATTAGAAATTAAACTGACATTTTTACTTTGTTGAGATACAATATACACATCATAAAATCTATTTGTTGTAAGTATACAATTCAATGATTTTTAGTTAATGTATAGAATTGTGCATGTATCCCTACAATTCAATTTTAGAACATTTTCATCTCCCCAAAAACTTTCCTTGAGCCTGTTTGCCATCAATTCATTTTTTTATTCCCAGTCTCAGGGCGATTTCTGATTCATTCTTTATCCCTATAAATTTGCCTTTGCTGTTCATTTCATATGAAAGAATCATACGTTACATAGTCTTTTGACTTCTTTTATTTAGTATAATGTTTTTGAAGTTTATCCATGATGTAGCATTTTTTGGTCTTTTGTTCTTTTTTATTGTCGGGTAGCATTCCATTGTATGGACATACCACATTTGCTTATTCCTTCAGCAGATGATAGACATTTACTATGTTTCCGTTTTTGGCTGTGATACTAACACTGCTATGAACATTCATTTACAGATCTTTGCATGGATGTGTTCTTCATTTATCATCATGCATTCCCAGCCGTAGAATTGCTGTGCCATGTGAGTATTCATATTTAACTCTTGCAGAAAGGACCACACTGTTGTTCCAAATTCCCTCTATGATTTTTTCATCCTCACCGATACCTGCCATTTTCTGCCTCTTGATTATAGTCATTCAAGTAAGTATATATCAATATTTTACTGTGGTTTTAATCTTCATTTTACTAATGATTAATGATGCTGTGTACATTTTCATGTGCTTCTTAGCCATTCATGTGTCTTCTTTGGTGAAATGCCAGTCTTGTATCTATTTTTAAAGTAACTATTTATTTTCTTGTTTTTGAGTTGTAAGAGATTCGTTAATGCATTCTATATATAATTTGAAATTATTTCTCATTGTTTTCATTTCCATCTTTTTAAAGAAAGTCTTTTAAGGTTTGACTTTTGAAAAAGTGTTATTTATCGGTTTTTTCTTCTGTAGATTATGTCTTTATTGTTGTATTCAAGGACTGTTTGCCTAACCCAGAGTGACAAAAAAATTTTTTTGTTGTTTTTAGTAGTAGCTTCATAGTTTTAGCTCTTAAATTTAGGTCTACAAATCAGTTTTAATGCATTTTTTTGTAAGGAGTGAAGTAAATGTCTATGTCAAATGTGTGCGTGTGCATCTTCAATTCTTCAAACACTAGTTGGTATAAAAGTCGACCTTCTCTGCTTTGAGGATTCTTGGAGTCTTTGTTAAAAAAAAAAATTACTTCAAATGTAAGAATTCATTTCTGAACTCTCAATTCTGTTTCATGGATCTACATACCCATCCATAGCCAATATCCCCATTGTCCTGCTTTTGTAATTTTATATTATGTTTTGAAATCAGATAGTCTAAAGTCCTCTAACTGTGTCGCTCCTTTCAAAATCATTTTTACTGTCCTAGATCCTCTGAATTTCCATGTGAGTTTTAGAATCAGTCTGTCAATTTTTACAAAAAAACATAAGCTTTCTTGGAGTTTTACTGATCTATTAGGTATTATGCTGAATCTATAGTATTCTGATCTTTAGAAAAAGCAAATAAATTTGTGGACCAATTTCACATTTTATGACTTAATTCATAAACATTTTCTATTAAAAACAGATCTTGTAAGCTTGAAGAAAATTTAAATATGAACAATCTAATTTAAAATGTTTAATGATTGTCATTTTGTTTTGTGAAACTCTTGATTTTAATTATATCTATGCATCTACTTTTTTACAGAAAATAAAACAAAATGTCATTTAAAGAACTCTGATCAGAATTGTATTCTAGCCTGGATTCTGCTATTTTTCTTTTTTTTTTTTTGAGACGGAGTCTTGCTCTGTGCCCCAGGCTGGAGTGCAGTGGCGCGATCTCGGCTCACTGCAAGCTCCACCCCACCCGGGTTCACGCCATTCTCCTGCCTCAGCCTCCCAAGTAGCTGGGACTACAGGCGCCCGCCACCTCGCCCGGCTAATTTTCTTGTATTTTTAGTAGAGACGGGGTTTCACCGTGTTAGCCAGGATGGTCTCGATCTCCTGACCTCGTGATCCGCCCGTCTCGGCCTCCCAAAGTGCTGGGATTACAGGCTTGAGCCACCGCGCCCGGCCTTCTGCTATTTTTCTTATGCACCTTGGGCTAAGACAATTAATTCTTCTGAGTTTTAGTTTTATCAACTAAAACAAAGCCTCTACTTGTTTTAATATTTTATGATTAGACAATATCATACTAATTTTTATTCAGAAATGTTTCACAACTTCTTTGAGTTTTAAGACCATAAAAAAGCGCTTTGAGCCAATCTCTATAATTTTAATTTTTGCATAATTTAAAAAAATCATTAACATTTTATTGTGAGTTTAACTGCATTTTTTTAAACACCTGGTCTTAAGCAATTCTCCCACCTCAGCCTCCCAAAATGCTAGGATTATAGGCATGAGCCATTGTGCCTGGCCAAGCTGCATTTTCTATGGTAATAATTGATTGTTTTATTAAAAGTGTCGAAAGAAATACATCTCTGGAGATTTTAAAATAACAGCTCAGACCTGTTCTTCATCTGAACAAGGTTTACCTGTATTTTCATCTCACATATACTGTCTAAATGTTTCTATTGTACATTGTTTTGAATGAGCATTTACCTTTAATTGCTTCTTAAACCAATATTTTTAAGTAATTAGAATTTAACTGACATTTAAAACTTAATTAGTTCTGTGCCATAGCATTAGCACATTAAGAATGTGACAACTTGTTCTTATCTCATAACATCTAATAAACTTAAAACACCATAATGTGATATAATGCAAATAGCAAGGGGCCAGGTGCTGGAGACTTTGGGAGAACTCATGTATTTGCAGCTTACTAAACTGATGATTTCAGATAAGTAAGCTTCTTGAAAACTTGGCCTTCTCATTTGTACAGTTTGATATAGCCACTCCAGCTCTCTACATGTTACCAGATTACTAAAACAAGAACATTAGATACCATGAAAAAGCCATTTTAAATGGGAGAATATTCTGCCACTTATCCAAATGACTTTGAAAATTTACTTGATAACTTTGAGGCTCAGTTTCCCAATCTGAAAATAAGAGTAATAATAGAAGTTACCTCATTCTGGGTATCTATGCAAAGTGCTTAGCAAAGGGTCTAGTATTTTGCTAACGTTCAATGATATTAGTTATTTCTATCAAAAATAATAGAAATAGCAGTAATACAAAAGTTGATAGGAAATAATACTGAACAAATTATACTAGACTACTGGGAGAATGTCTGAATTTTTGTTTAGATTTTGCTAAAATTAACTGATGGATTTGAACCAAATAATTTAATCTTTCAAGGCCTGAATATAATCATGTGTACATCAAGAACAATAAGTAAAATAATTTCAAATACTTCCTTTTGCTCTGAAATTCAATGACTGTTATTATTGTAGAAACTTAGTAAATGAATACTAATTGCAATTTATTAAACACATATCAGCTTTCTTTCAGTTTTTCTATCATTGCCACTTGATATATATAAAAGCACAGCATTATTCTCTGTTGCCCAAAATTTTTAAAACAGCATTAATTCATGAAATTATACTGAAAATACTTCTTGGCTTTTGATTAATTTTCTTTTCTTCTGAAAGTATCTTGAAAATATAAATGCATGACCTTGTTATACATATATAATAAGCCACATCACATTCTGGTAACATGAATAATTGAAATGGAAAAATTCCTAAACCCTCTGTTTTTGAAGGTGTCACTTCAGTTACATCATTTTTTAAAATCCTCTAATAAAGCTTCAAAGTTAAGCAATACTCCTATTCTCAAAGATATGGATGAATTTATGCACAGAGACATTAACACTTTACTAAAGTTTCTCTTATTTTATAAGCTGAAGAACATGGAATTAAAATTATTGATTACTTATATGACCTCGTTTGTGAATTGGAAAAGCTGAAAAGGAGTAGTAGGTAACAAAGGAATGTGCCTCCTGTGACAGATGCAAGGAAACAAATAAACACAGTATCATGATGTACAAAAACAAACTAAGTGAACTGTCATGTACAGACCTACAGTAATGGTAAGGCTTCTAATATTTATTATTTTATTTCTTTAAAAAAGTAAAGACAGGTGTCATTGGCAGCTTGAAACAACATTCATGTCTGTGCAACCGCATTCTAATCACATTTAACAAATGACAAATGCAGTCATTACCTGGAGTTTTTCATTTGATGGCTCTGTTCCTTCTGGGGACAGGAGATAAATGAAGGAAAGCTGACACCTTCAGATGTTGTCTAGATTAGTGTTGACATTTTTCCTTGGAGGTTGACAGCTGCTAATGAACTTAATTTAAACATGAAACAGAGAATCAAAAATATCTTTTAAATAGAATTTTACTAAAAGGGATATTGAGGCACATCGATCATGAGCAATAACAGAAAGGAAATCTAATTTGCAAGATTCCAAATCACCAATATGAGCCCACTCATGTTACTTTATTCTTTAATTTTTTTAAGTCTAACTTATGCTCAAATTCTTAAATTCAGAGATTATAGAAAGTGCATTAAATTAGACGGAAATGTTTTTCATATAAATATATCATCAAAGGAATTTTCTATTCAGGCATCCTGAATGAAAATCTGAAGGTATAGTGTGTGGCAGGAGATAATTTTATGCAAATTGTCTTTATTCCTAAATCTTTAAAGATGACATTTTTATGTGCCAAAGACCACATGATTTATTGGTAGACTTCTTAGATTCTTCTCCACTTTCACCTCTAATTATCTTGTCTTTTGTAGAACATAAGATCATTACATGCCTTTGTTTTCTGAGGCAGAAATACCTGAATTTCTAGATCCTTCAAAGAATGAAAATGAGACACATAAAAATGCTGTCATAATTTACAGTAAATGTTATTAATAAATAACAACAAGTATGTGTGTACCATACTGCAATTTGAAAAGCATGTTTCTCAGCTAGACAGGAACAGAATGAACAAGTTGAAACATTCTCAGGTCAGTCCAACACAAGGTCATCAGCTGTAAGAATGAGAGCAAGAGTATGAAAAGCTGGAAGTCCTGAAGCAGCTCGGGGAGGAGGAGGTGATAATCAATAAATGATATACGATGAGAAGTGCTGCTCCATTTTGAGAAAAGAGGTTCAAACTTTCAATGAGCTAACAAGTGTTGGAGATTGAGGGGGCATGGCAAGAAGCTGGGGAGATGGGGCTGTTTCAGAATACCTGTAATATGTATCCAACTCTTGTTCTTCACGGAGTCCAGACATAGGGATTTTAGCATGAATGACTGACAGAAGTACAGAAGTGGCCGATTTTCTCACACATGATTATCAATATGAATCTTCCATTTGTCCAGAATGAAATTATGTGATCAAATGGGACTTCACAAATAATTCTGCAATCATTTCAGACCATGCTGTGCTATCACCTGACAAATCACTCAACTAACCTCTCTTTGTGTTGTTTTTCTTTTTGGAACATGGGGATAAACTAGTAAGAACAGAAGAAAAAAACCACACATTTAAGAAGAGTTAGGCAGGCTGTTAGGCAGTCAGCCTACACACCAGACATAATGGGATACATTCTAGGAAGACTTAAAAAATATACATGTATTCACATGGACTAGTTCAGAGATAATTCCTGAATTTGCAAATGTGGATGGAGAAACTTTATTCAGAAAGAGGAAAGGGATGTGGAGGAAAGCCATACCATCTAGAAAAAAACAGTGTTGGGCTTCTGCAGGTGGGTTTTCAAAAGGTACTACAAGTTTTCTCTTGCTTTTTACCAACCTTGAGTACACACTGCCTTGCCTTTCTGGATAGTAGTAGTAGTAATTCAGCATGGTTGAAAAACAGATGAGTAAACTCTGCGGTCTGTAGAGGTAACACCAAATTTCAGACATTAGTTACTCTTGTTGCTTTTGTTGGCGTTCACCTTCTTGCAATGTGCCAAGTACTGTGCTAATGCTTTACATGATTTGCTTCATTTAATCCTAACAATAACTCTCTTAAGGGGTACTGTTATAAACCTTAACCTCAGCTTTATCTAGTTAATATAGGTAATAAATAATGGCACTTAAGTTTGTTCTCAGCCAGAATTACTCCAGGATAAACGTTCTTAAGCCCCATACTATACTGGGTATCTTTGTATAATTTTAAATGTATTTCACCCTAGCATATTTGCACTGTTAAATGGAATTTACACAAAATCATAGCAGAAACTGTTCCTGCCTTATTCAGTTGTTATAATTTACTGACTTTGAAATCCAGAACCTTGGCTGAAACTGACCAGGAATGCCATAGCATCTAGACAACGGAAGTTAGCAACTTCCCCTTGCAACTTTATTAGTTGAAACAAAAAGGATTAAATTAAAAGTGATCAAAACGATGCCCTTTAATAACTTGTATGTAATTAAGCTGGCAGCTGATATATGTATTTGTGTATGTCTATCTGTATTATCAATCATTCATTTACAGTTCTAACTAGATGCCTTTTTAATGGCTGTAATTCCAATACTCTTATAATCAACATGAAGAAATTGGTAAAAATCCTAACAATGTACTATAAAGGAAATATCTCTGCTTCCATTCCTGTCAAAATTCTCCTTAAGTAGTCTACTGCATATGCCACATTCATCCCATTTTGTGACCTATGTGGATTCACCCAGTTGTTATTAATGCTGCAAAGTAAACATTTTCATCTTTACTTTTCACCCATGTGACAGATAGTATTCCACTTTTTGGCATCCTGTGATTAGGTAGGGACATATAACAAGTTCATCCTGATGAAATATGAGTAAAACTGATACGTGTATCACTTCCAAATGAAACTTTAAGAGCCATCCTCTGAATTGCCACACTCTCCTTCTGCCACAGTTCCAGAGAGTAGCTTCTTCCCAGCAGAAGAGAATGATGATACAAAACTAAAAATGCAGCCAAGTGAGGCAGGGATTGGTGAAAGGAAGGAGTGTGTCATGGTGTGAACCAGAAATAAATCTTGTTGTTTTGAGTATTTGAAATTTAGGGGTTGTGTGTTACCATAGGATAACTTAGCATATAGTGGCTGATATCCTTATATTATGTAGATATATGATACATCACATCAGATTTTTTGAAACAAATTGCAGAAACGCTGCAATTTATGCTTCCGTAAACTTCACTAGTAACATCTCTCTTCTTATTCCTACAGGTTTTAGTTTCAAGAAATCTAATGAGATTAACCTTTGTATTTCAAACTGCCCAAAACTGACCACTAAGCTATTGAGGAATGCCTGTTCATCTCTGTGGTAGTGGTGGGAAGGTATTTGTAATGTTCTTTCTATTTATTGAAAATATTTTAATTATTTTTCTCATGGTAGCAAATGGCTTAATGAAGTCTGTGTGTCCTATAAGATATTAATATTGTAGTTCATAAAAGAATAAATTTATGAGCACATTATATAGATTAAGCAGTTACATATATTTATAATTCACAAAATCTAACAAGAGAATGTGAAGTCTCTATTTCTCCCAGAATGTGATTTCTCCCAGTCTCTCTCTCTTTCACTTTATTTCCTTCTCTAACTTTAATAGGTATTTCTCTGTAATTCTTTACATAACACTCTGACAAATATTCTCTCTAGCTGTAATGGCTTAAAGTCTTTTGTTTGTTGCTCTCATTTCTTAATCATTTTATGCATACTTATAAGTAGGCTACATTATAATTGCAATTGGGCTTTGCATTTCCCTAGATATAGTTTGTACTCGTGCAACATCTAGTGCTTTATTTTGCATGCAATACCTATTAATAGGTATTTCTTGACATTTCTCCAATTCTGTTATTTGTTCATTAGCATTTAGAGAAGGAGCTGAATAGCCCCTGCTTTTCACTCTTAAGATTGAATCTTACATTTTCGGAATATGTATTATACTAGTAAGGTGCTTTATGTCCATAGGGTATGAACATAAGGAATAACTATATGGAAAATTATATTAACTAGGGTGATAACTATTGCAGTAAATGGATCCCTAAATCCAGTAACTTAACTCAAGGAAAAGCATGTTCTCTTTCAAGCAGCAATCCCATACTGCTCTTCCGGGTGGCTGGGGGCAGAGTGTTCTGTTTCACGCTGTCATATGGAGTTCCAATTTTTTACAGTCTTCCACACATGACTTCCAAGCTTTCCTGAGTTTTCACATTCAGCAGGCAGAAGGGGAAGAACATGGATGATTGATTGCATAGGAGAGATCTTTGGAACTAGACCCTTAAATGTAATATATTACTACTGCTGCCCTCAGTCAGGAACTCAGTCACATGGCTATAACTAATTGCAATGATGAGCAGGAAATGCAATGCAGAAAGAAGAGGAAGTTAACCAATCTCTGCAATTTATTTAAGTAGCTATAAGTGCTTTGATTATGGCTGTGTTTTATCAAATCTAGAATTAACTTCTCTTAAAACCATCTTTGGTATCAAGATTTTAACATTGATGATGTTATAGGCTTTCATTATGGTTTAATTAGAACCTTCTTGTATCTCTTTTTAGTACATCAAAGTAAAATAAATTTTACAATATATAATACCATATTGTTCAATAGAATGTGTAATATCTCAGTAACTTCCCAAGAAAAAATAACTTTTTAAGTAGTTATTGCAAATATTGTATAAAGGTACTATTAAATCTAAAAATTTAAAAAAAAATCATGCTAAATGACATTATAAGGGTTGTTTGTTTACCCTTTTTCTACTGTTTCTCACAGAACATGACTATTAACAATAAGTGCTAAAAAGCAATATGTTAATTTATTGAAAAGTTAAATTTAAAGAATAAAATATTGAACTGCTCTAAGGGGTCATGCAGTCATATATATTCATTAAAGTGTCATATTAGACTGAGCTATGTTTCTCAGTAAATACCTTTAGAATCTATTATAAATCACACAAACAACATGATGGGAAAGGGGATAATTAACATTTTTTACAAATGGTCTTGTTATAAAATGGAGTTTATATTTAAATCCTTACATCTACCGATATTAGCTGCACAGCGTGGAAGGCTCCAAAACTGTGGAAACCAAGGCACTATGTGTCCAAAAAGTTAATGCCCTTTAGCCTATTTCCCATTTCCCTCTTGAGCTTACAGTTTTAGTGTTCACTCTTATTTAGCCGTTTTTGAAAAGTACTTGTAGAAAATATAAATAAGAGTGTAGATATATTTGCTGACATTAAATATTTCTAATTATTATCATGAATAGTGGAATATATTTAATGAAGCATAAAAATGATATTCTAGGTTATGTCTTTAATAACTTTTTCTAACTTCCAACATCATAGACTCTATTTGTTATTGTAATCCTCCAAAGTTTTCTTTCTTGATTCATGTAAGAAAGGAACACTTTTTTTTTTTTTTTTTTGAGATGGCGTCTCGCTCTGTTGCCCAGGCTGGAGTACAGTGGTGCAATCTCGACTCACTGCACGCTCCCCCTCCCAGGTTCACACCATTCTCCTGCCTCAGCCTCCCTAGTAGCTGGGACTACAGTCGCCCCACCACCATGCCTGGCTAATTTTTGTATTTTTAGTAGAGATGGGGTTTCACCTTGTTAGCCAGGATAGTCTCGATCTCCTGACCTCGTGATCTGCCCTCCTTGGACTCACAAAGTGCTGGGGTTACAGGCATGAGCCACCGTGCCCGGCCTAAAAAGAAACACATTTTTCATTAATGTTCAAGGTACTTTTCTCCAGTGTCCTTAAACCACATTCTTTTATCCTAAATCACTACATCTTCAGTTATCTATTCTAATTTATGTGTAAATTCTTAAAAGAATATAAGCAGCATTATTTACCTGCTAGCTTTATGCAACCAAACGAATGCTAACTTTGGACATTGTTAAAGATATAAAGAATTTACATTCGTTTATGTTTTTATTAAACCCATGAAAAAGACCATCTAAATTTCAAATTGAAATAAATACAGCTGATTGAAACTGTAGAAAAAAAAATTTCTTATTTCTGTGTTGTCCGTTCCTTTGTTATATATAAACACTTCGTATCTTTATTTTTAAAGTATCTTTCCATGAGCAATTATTACATAATAATATTCATCTTTAATATAGTTATCCACAAAAATATAAACAGTCACAAAATTACAAGACAATTTTTATCACGTACGTTTAAAAAATTGTCAGCCTTAATGTGAATAAAATTCATATTTTTTTCTAACATTCAATTCATCTTGAAAATGGATGCTTAAATATAAGTTTATTTACCTTTTTCCCTCATTGGTATTCTAGATTTCAGAGCCTACTTTTTTACAGAGTATACACCAGAGGCTAAATGTCAATCCTCTGGGTTCTAACCTAGAGCTAGCTACCCTCTAACTTGGCACTTTTCTGGGTTCTAACCTAGAGCTATCAAACCTCTAGCTTAGCACTTTTCACTATTGAAATTTCCCATTTTGTTTTCAGTCTTCTTCCCTAGACTCTAAATTCGTTGAAAGCATTTCTGATGCCTGGCATAAAATAGTCACTCAAATGTTTATTGAACTGAATATAAGCTAAGTGAGTAGAATTGTAATAAGGACGTTGAATGAGCTGTTTGAGGACACATCACATGCTTTTGTTTATGGGTGACAACTTTTGTTTTAGAAACTGAGCAAAAATCTGGTGTGTTAAATATGCTGTACATGGACTGATTTCATTTAACACATAATTCTTCATATTGTAGAAAAAAATATTTTAGAATTTAAAATATCTCAGCCTGAGCAGGTTGTGATCTTTTGTACTTGTCTGTTGATAGCAGAGGGCTCCAGGGCTCAAACAAAATTTGAAGAATTGACGTTTCAGTCTCAAAAGATATTGAAGGGATTGTCGAAATTATCTACAACCATACCAGGCAAAATTAAATCTCTATTTTTGCACACAGTATGCCATCATAGATATAGCAGACATTCTTGGCATCTCTTAGTATGATAAATTTAAGATATTATTATGAAAGCACTGACACAAATTTTAAATATCATAAGCATCGCTCAATAGCAACACTAATAAATTTAGCTCAAATTTACTACTATAAACCTGACTCCTCCAAAAGTTATTTCCAATATTGTCTACAGCATACAATTTTCATATTTCTGAGCTACTTCCTGTAAATAGTTATTTGGGTAGTTGATGAAATGTAACCATTCTACTGAGCCATGTATGTTTAAGATCAGAATTAGAGTAAAAAAGGAGCTGTACATAAAATTACTATATTTGGATTAACTATTCAAAGGTATTTTCTTGACATTTTTCTGTCTTAAAGAAGATTTCTTAAAACCTAACTTGCTTCCATAATACAAATGAACATGTATTTCCATGTGCTTCTAGATGATAGCAGCCAAAAAATAGAATTGCTGAATGAAATAGTGCATATTTTTATAAGTAATCTCACCGGTTCTCAGTTTAAGCAATTTCATCAAAGGCAATACTGCTAATACTTTTTGGTGACAATAAAATATTTAACATATATGTCTTCAATGTGCTCAGGAGAAATCAGATTAAGGCAGAATAATAAATAAAATTATCCTCCATGACTTAATAAATTAATATGTAGAATAATCCTCCATGACATAAGTATCTTTAGTGGGATTTGGAGAGTTTGAAGAGCAAGTATAAGTCCATATATGGGATTTGTTACTTTTTTAGCTGCTCAGGTTGGATCTCCCATGTGCGTTTTGGCACTCTTTGTCAGAAGTCATGTCACAGATTTCAGTTCCAGCTCATCTTTACTTATTATCATTAGACACATCAGCCTTATAAAATGACCTCCTCATGTGTACCGCGTAGTAAGAGGGGAATGTATTAGAGAGGCTCCAAAGCTACCACCTCAAAGAGCTGGTTTCAACTTCTACTCATCTTTTTTCCTGCTACATCCTTTCATTAAATCTTCTCTGAGTTTGTTGTCTTACGTACTCAGTAAATGGTCTGTTTTTCACGGGTCATGTGGAGGGATGTGTGTTATGTAGTGAAAAATGTCCCTTGTCCTCTGATTGACTCGCTGTCATTATTTAACTCCTTTTTTCTGCTGTCATTTATGCAAAAGGAAGCAAGTAAAGCTTTAAACTTGAGTTAAATAAGTAGAATATTTGCAGTCTGATATCGCTTTCATATTCCTCTGTTTTAAAATTTTTAATTTTAAAAAGATTTACTTTTTTTCAGATGAGCTCTTGCTCTGTCTCCCATACTAGAGTGCATTGACACAATCATAGCTCACTGTAGCCTTGACTTTCTGTGCTCAAGCAATACTTCTGCCTTAGCCTCCTGACTAGCTGGGACTATAGGCACACGTCACTACACCAAACTATTATTTTGTTATTATTAGATAGTATCTCACTATGTCACCCTGGCTGGTCTCAAACTCATGACTTCAAGTGATATTCCTGCCTTGGCTTCCCAAAGTGCTGGGATTATTAGTATAGGCCACCGTGCCCAGCCCATATTCTCTTCTTATGATTAATTTTTATTTTACTTTTAGCTTTAAAAATACAGGTTAAATACAACATTCTTCATTTTTCCTGTGTTGTGAGTGAAAATCTTTTCTTGTTAAAACACACAAGCCCCAAGATTTAAGAGTTAAACGGAACTCCAGATTTGGTGAAGCAGCTGTACACAGTTAAGCTGCTTGATCTGACACCTCACCAAATCTGGAGGCTCCTTTTCCTCTCCTAAATCATGACATTTCTCTGTTTGTTATAGTTGACTACTTCTTCCTTGAATAACTCTTTCTACTTTTCTTCCGGAACAATGTATTTCCTGATTTTTCTTCTATTCAGTTAGTCAATTATCATTTGTTTTTGAGGTTTCTCCTCATCTTCCTGATTTTCAGTGCTTGAATGTACTAGATGTTAGTTCATAATTATCTTCTCTCTGTACATTCACTCCTTACTGATCTCATCTACTCTCATGGCTTTAAACACATTTACAAGCTGATGGCTCCAAATTTATATCTCCAGCCCAGACGTCTCTCCTGATCTCTAGTCTCATGCAACTATTTGTCTCCTGGATATCTCTCCTTGGGTAGTTAGCATTAATTCAGCATGAGAAAATTTAGGCACCTATTCTTTGTACTGGAACCTTTTCCTCCCAGAGCCTTCTCCAACTCCATCCACCCCACTTGCTCAGGCCAAAGCCCTTGCTAAAAGGAGTCTTTGACTCCTTTTCCTACTCCCATATCTAATTCATTAGCAGATTCTACATGCCTTCATAATCTATTCTCTAGATATAAGCTAGATAAAGTATCTGGCACATACTAGGTAATCAATAAATATTCGTAGATGAGACGAATGACAAAATATACCAAATCTCACTCTATTCACTCTTTCTTTCATTATACCTTTAGATAAATTTCTGCATTAGCCTCTGACCTTGTCTTGCTGGTGCCAGCTATGCTTTCAAAATTTTGTTTTTGAAAGAGCTGTTATGGTAATCATTTGGAAGGAACCTGTTATTCTATACAAAAGTTTTCAGAAACTACCCATTTCAGAATCAATATCAAACAACTTACAATGAACAAAATGTCATACACAGCCTAGTCTTCTTTAACCTCTGTGACTCTTCTGTCCTCTACTTTGCAATCATGCTGTTCTAGTTCCTGGATATATCAATTGTCATGTTCCCAACTCTGGATCTTTGCTCTTTGGTGTTACTTCTTCCAGTAATGCTGTTTTTCCGATATAAGCACAGCTTTCTGCTTCCTTAGTTCCATTGTTCTTTGTTTAAATGAGCTATTTTCAGAAGGGATTTCTCTGGTATATTACAGATTAGAAACATGCATTCCCCCATCCCACCTGCACAAGTGCTGTGTACTTACCTACACTCCCCGCTAGCACCCTTGACTTTTAGCCTTTGCCATGTGAATTGCCAGTGGAATGTTATACAGGTTGTTTCTGCTTGAAAAGCATTTGTAATATTAAATCTTCCCTTTTGCACCTCTGCTATCCAGATGAGAAGAATATAACCAGGCTGATCCATCAGTCCCAGAAGGAGAACAAGAAACACATGGGAGCCGAGCTAGGTTACCCAGCCTAGCCCAGCCTAGATCACCATCCTGTAACAGGCCCCCAGACTTGTGGGCTAAATAAACATGTGTTGTTGTATGTTACCGTGTTGTTTTTACTTAGCACTGTGTGGCAATAACTGATATGCCTTCTGTGATTGCCCTGTTTAAAATTTAATGTGCACAAGATATAAAACCCAAAATGCACAGATGTTTTAGTATCACATCATCTATATAATTCTCTTTAATTTATTGACCATTTTAAAATTTAGTACATTACTCTTTTTTTTTTTTTTTGGCAAAAAGGCACCCGACTTGCATGGTTTTCTGTGAGAACTAAGCTTTTGCATGACTTGTTCTTGTCTTTGTGTCCAATCAGAGCAACACTGAGAGCAGATGCTTTGGATATAATTTCCCATTCATCTTAGTTTTTTCTTCACAACATTTGATTCTTGCAGTTGCTGGAATGATTTCCAGAATGAGATTCATTGTATAAGCTTTGAGTCAGGAATTTTAGCATTTTAGAATAAACAAATGCACACAGATTGTTCCTAAAGAACAGGCTTAGGGCCCAGAAATTAGAGTACTCCAACCATTCTCTTGCCATTTTTAGTTACTTCATAGCTTAGTAAAATAAGCTCTTTCCAGGCATTCCATGCATTTTTTTGTCCCTAGTTCACCAGCCCTTTTCCACAGTTCTCTTGGGTATTCTCTTTAGAACTTAATATTTAAGCATGGATATAAAAACAATTTGCAACATGAGATTTAGCTGTGTGTGCAAAATGTTATTTATTTATTTTTTTACATATGGTTGAGAGAATTCATAGCTTTTTATTGATAGCCTGTTATTGCCCTAAGTGAATCATTCAGGAAGTTCAGAGCTTATATTTCACTCATGTGGGTCTCTAATTTTTACTCCTTGTATCCTGAGTTATTTAAATTAAGAAGCTCATATAGTAGTTCCAACAGCCTGCTATAATTTTTGTTGGCTAAAAAAGAAATGCTTTATTCTAAGAAATATTCCACTACTGCCTCAAGTCTTTTAGGAAAGAGGTAAGGTATTAATATATGTACTTTTTAATAAAGAAAGATGTTTCTTATGAATATTTCAGCCTATTTAAATTAGTGACTGAAAAATCTAACCAATTCATTTTAATCTTCATTCTTGTATTCTAAGAAAACTAAAATAGGATTACTTTAATTTATAGTAAAAATATATAGACAGTTTCCTATATAGATATATATTGCAGATGATGCTGAATGATCTGTTACACAGTATCATTCAGGCAATAGCTGATTAAGTGTATGTTAGATGAAAACACAGAGAAACAGAAAAAAAAATGAAATACTTTATGAAAAATAATCATTATAGCTTGTTCCAAATTAACAACAAAATCAAGTTTTATAATAAAACATGTATTATCATTCATTGGGCAACCTAAAAGGGGAATTTTTGTTTTGAGAAAACAAAATTTTTGTTACCTTACAGAGTAATCTTTATTTTGGAAAAACAAAAAATTTCCTATGTCTATGGAAACTCTATCTCAGCTATTTTATTTGGTCAATATTAAAATTTCATTGGGTTCTTATTATTTATGGACATGTTAATTAATTTTCATGTCTTTCAGGAAGAAACATTCTGTTAACACTATGTTCTACTTGTTTTCTGCTAGTTATTTTCAATTCTTGGTAAGTTTTAATTTTTAAAATTAAAATTTTATTGTGTGCTTATTATTTATGAATGTATTAATCTATTTTATGACATCCATGAACAAACATTCTACTAACAGTCTGTTCCACTTGTTTTCTGTCGGTTAATTTCAACTCTTGATATGTTTATCTTCCCATTACAAAGCATACCAATAGAAAAATGTGCTTTGTGCTGAATACTAAATTGAAAATGAATAATACTCCTCACCCACCTTTGAGTTTATAGGTATTGCCTTTAGTGAACGGCAACATGCTGCTAATACATTATGACATCAGCAGCTTTACCGCAATGAACCAAAGGGCAGAATAGCTCAACAGCTGATATTTCTGTTCCACAAACTACTGTGCCTACTAACTAGGTTTTTTATGTCAACCTCAATTTGGAGACCTAAGATACACACGCAGAAGATACACACACATTGCTTTTTCTGTCCTATACTCTTTTTTTAAAAATCTCTGTGGCGGGAGTGTGTGTTTAAACATACATTGTATTTATTGAAATATAATTAATCATGGTTGAACATAAAAAAATACATCAGATTTTACAATTTTGAGATGTTTGGTATTTTTACTTCCTAATTACTAAGAAAACCGTTAGACCAAAAACACAGGTTAAAATACAGTGGACAAATGCTCAGTTAATGATAATGTTAGAATATCAATTGCTGATCAAATATTTTTGATAATACAAGAGAGCTAAGCGGCAGCTGCTCAATCACCTTTTGTTTTCATACCCATGGACATATTTTGAATATTTGTATCCCTAATTTTTCTCCCTGTACGACAACATAGCAGTAGCTTTTAGGATTATAGCAATGGTTAACTAGAATAATAAATAAAAACACTAAGCAAAATATAAAGAACATATTAAGTGTTAAATGAATTTGAACTAAACTAGATAATTGACTTTACACTTAGGTGAACAAGAATTAGTGATAAGCCTAAGAATGTCTACTTGTAGAAAATCTTTCTAAAGAATAAAATTTCATCTCCCTCCACATCAGGAACAACATATTCCTCAAAAATATTTGAGTATGAGGTACAGAGATATATATTTCCATTAATAGAGCTTTTACAATATTGACATTTACAGTTAAGGTAGTTTAATGGAACAAAACAATACTTTTTTCCTATTACTTATGGATTCCCATACTTCAGAAGACTAACAGAAAGGGAACAAAAAAATGATATGGGAACACATCATTTAATGTTTAGGCAAAAAAAAAAAAAAAAAAAAGTCTTAACTAGTCCAATACTATAATATTATTTCTCAAAAGTGTGCAATTAGTTATTACATCACTTAGAATGAGGTAGATTATGTTGTAGTAGCAGGTAACCCCACATATCAGGGGTTGAATTCAAACTGCTTACTCTGTTATATGACCAAGGAACTGCAGGGGGAGGAAGGTCTAAAGGCTCATTGTAATCATTCAGGCATGCACAGTGATAGAAACTCCATCTTGGTACATGCTTCCATAATCATTAAAGCAGGCAAAGAGAAGGTAACAATTCATACATATGTTCCTAAAACTTCTTCCCGAAAGTTAAAATTGTTGCTTATGCTAATGTTTATTGGATAATGTCACATTGTCAGGGTGATTTCCAAGAGGGTGATTCATAATGATCATACTCAATAAATTGAGCTAATGTAATATCAACCAAATTTATGGCAGTTGATGCATAAAACAGGCTAGTTCATTAGTTAATAACAACCATTTATTAGGCTTACTGACAAGCACATTCTACCTTGGTAGGCAAAATAAACATAATACCAAATAATAATTAGACAACTGCTTGGTGAACATGCAATCAAAATATGGTGGTCAATAGTGCAATATGTGTGTTATATGTGTGTATGTGTGTGTGTATAAAATATGTGTTATATGTTACAATGGCCAGATGTGTCTGTCAACATTACAGAAGTATATCTATGAGACAGACTGTATAATTAAATCTATAGGTAAAGGTGTCCTGTTCATTAAACAGCATTAATATTCAATACTGCAATATAAATAATGGGCTGACCAACTTCATTCATAAATTTCTTTCTTTTATCATAATTCATCTTTAACTATAGTAATAATTTTCTGAGGTAATATCTAGTCACCTACAATTAATGTTTACATACTTTTTCTGGCACTTATGTCTTGTGTTTTTTCACGTCTAAAGATGTTACTATTACTACCACTATAATTGTTACTATTTACTAAGTGCCTGAAATGTGTTAGGAGCTTTACATGTTTATATCACTAACTACTTTTAGCAATCTAGTGAAATAGGCATTATTATTGTTATCATCATTTTAGAGAGGAAGGAATTAAGATTTATAATATTAATTATTTTTCCCTTTATTACCCTATGGAGAATTTGGCAAAGCAGCAATTCAGATAAAGATATTCCTATATTTCACTTGCTCAATTCCTTTTTAACAATTCTGAATTTTATTAAGGAGTGTCCTAAGTTTACATTGTTGTCATAATCCTCATGCCCCCCTTTCCCTCCTCAGTGATCAGCAATCAAAAGGACAAAAAACTAAGATAACGATGTTCTAGTCAATTTTAAGGAAAAGCTAAACGTTGAAGAGTTAAGATTTTTGGAATTGTTTCTTCATTCCTTTAGTTTTATCTTTTGCAGTAAGTTTTCTTCATCTAAGTATCATTCTGTCACTTAAGGTATCCTTTATTGTCCAGCAGAAATTATAATTTTCATTGAGCATCTCAAGTTCACACAGATCGAAGTTTTTCAACTGATGGAACTTTAGCTGTAGGGACCACCTCTAGCTTTTAAAGGAGAAATTCAAATTCCTCTGAATCTTATCTAAACCTATTCACTATGAAAAAGCGCATCTTACCTTCTAAAAAGCTGAAGAAATAAATAGTAAAGTCATGGCCCCCATCTTCTACTTTTATCCTATTTTAGAAAAACCACGGCTTAATCAGGGAATAAGGAACATCCATATACAACAAAACCATTAGCATGCTATAGTATATGGATGATGATGGCCAAACGTAAAAGAGAAAATCCATTTTTTCAAACATTCTAGGGGTTTTGTTTTCTGAACAGAATTAGTGACTTTTTCAGTTGATCATTTAATTAGCATTTACTAACAGTCTCTGTGTTGTTAAATAACATATGATGCAGTTTTTAGAACTGTATCCTCATAATCATAATCCCTATAATTTCATGCATTAGTCATTTAAATAAATGGTAGTGGCACTCAATCTTCCCTCAGACTGAAATCACAAGATTTTTTGATGTGAAAACATATGTCTCCTCAGGACAGCTAAAGGAATAATTCTGACTACATTAATGTACACCATCATACATGATGGAGGGTCAAAGTTTACATAAAAAAGAGTAACCGTGGTCAATAATTGTTCTGGAGAAGATGCAAGTTGATAGGTAATGTCAAATATATGTGGTATATATGCTCTTAGAAACAGATACTTTGGTATATGGTTGGAACCCATTCCCAAGAAATTGCAAATGTTTTAGAGCCATAGAAATGCCCAAGGTTGAATTTACATTTAACAGTGAATCTCCAAAAGAAAAGAGTGGATAACAAGGGCGATAATTTCTTTTCCCAGCTGAGTTCTGTATGTTTGAATGGCTAAACTAAAACTGCAGTAAAGTGGCATAGCCTGTATATTCTGTAGAGCAAACACTGCTTTATAAACAGATGGTACCCACAAAGTATGAAAAAAATAATCTGATCTGCTAATTATAAAAACTTCAACTGCTTAAGCATCTAATCTCTTCATAATTCTAAAATTAATATAAATATCTCATCAAATATAAAGATTATTTTTATAGTTACATAAAGGTAGTATTGACTGTTACCAGCTGTCTTATTTAGAACTCTATAAAATTGCTAATAGTCTTATGCATATCATATTTGTTCAATAGTTATTCTATTAACAGAAAGTTCTGACATTTTAAAAGGGCAAAATCAAAATTGCAATTTTGTTTGCATTTCCCTCTACCACTTTTTATTGACTGGCTTTATTTCTGTTTAATGTTAATAAGAGATGTGACTTTCACTTCTCCCATCATAATGGGAATTTCCTTTCATGTGTCAGGTTGTTGTCAGGTTTTCATCACTGTTATCTCCTTCAGTATTCCCCGCAGATGGGTACTACCTACTCTATTCACTGAAAAGCATTCAATCTGATTGTTTTAACTTAGAAAAAAAGTTTTTAACATTTTAATTTTAAAGTGAATTATGTTTTCAGATTTGCAGTATGCCTGCTGGGTGAGTTAAGGTGTGTCAGGAAATTTTTGTGTCTGTCAGGATCCAGTGCTGTAAAATAGTCAGTGGTATTGATTTGTTCACTGGAAAATGTGATACATCTGTGTAAAATATTAGTCAATTGATTTGTTATGTGAAAAGGTGCATCCCTCCATGAAAAACTCTTCCTTAGAGAAATGGAAGCTGCCATGGTTGTGAGATATTTTCCTAGTACTATCTTAAACACAACTTTAAGTTTGTGCATTCTCTTGTTGCCATTACATTCTGTGAATGTTTCTTAAATATTATGATTATTAAAATATTTATTGTTTTGTTTAATAAGAAGAAAATAAGAAAATAAAACAAGATATAGTTTCAATTTTCAAGACAGTCATAAGAGAGAAGATGATAAAACGTGATGTAGATAGGAAATGATTATAAAAAGTATAAATTGTTTTGTTTATTGGATTGATTCTAGGGCAATGTATAGTCTGCCTCATTAAAACTCATTTAAGGTGATTGATAGAATTATATAGTGTTATGAAGATATAGGTAAAATGGTTTAGCTATTAAGGGTAGAATCATATATTGAAGCCAGGATTAGAGTTGTATACTTGTCATAAACTGGGTATGAGCTTCTTAGGAGACAAAACCAAGAAGGGAGTATAATAAGCATTAGAGTAAATATTAAAAGAGGTAAAATAGTGATGTAACACAAATACAAAACGAACATGTATTAGGGAATTGTTTTCAACTTATTATAAGAGGATATTAATAAGATATTAAAATTAGCTAAAAGAGCTACAGGTCATTTGAGAAGTGTATATATATATATATATACACACACACACACACACACAAAAAAAAATATAAATTGATATGATTATATATAATTTAATATTGTAAGTCTCTTGGGTTAGAGATGAAACTGTTTAATATCCTATAGATATTAAACTTTTGATATTATTTGTGCTACCAGGCAGAAGTAATTTAATTTCTACTGAACAAAAATTAGCAAATTTTGCACAATATGCAATCTTTAATTTTAAACAAAGATTTGAACTAAATACATTTCTCTGGAAAAATCCCTTAGTGGCTTCAATACTACTTAGGATTGAACGAATATACGGCTTATGATTGGACTTATTTTTCAGCATTGTTAACTTTTTGTAATATAAGTTGTAATAACTAATATTTATTGAGTCCTAACTATGTCTCTGGCACTTGGTTAATTTATTTACAGATGTGGATTTACTTACTGTTAGTTTGTTATTTACAAGTGTTAATTTACTTACTCTTTAAAATCATCTTAATTGGCCGGGTGCGGTGGCTCACGCCTGTAATCCCAGCACTTTGGGAGGTCGAGATGGGCGGATCACGAGGTCAGGAGATCGAGACCATCCTGACTAACACGGTGAAATCCCGTCTCTACTAAAAATACAAAACTTAGCCGGGCGCGGTGGCGGGCGCCTGTAGTCCCAGCTACACGGGAGGCTGAGGCAGGAGAACGGCGTGAACCCGGGAGGCGGAGCTTGCAGTGAGCTGAGATCCGGCCACTGCACCCCAGCCTGGGCGACTGAGCGAGACTCCGTCTCAAAAAAAAAAAAAAAAAAAAAAAAAAAAAAAAAAAAAAATTACCTTATTTATCTTATTATAATTATTCACCTTCAGATTATTTTTCTGATGAAGAAGTTGAGGCAGTGGAAGGTTCAATAACTTCTAAAATTACAGAGTAGTAAGTGTTAAAGCAGGGATTCAGGTGCAGACGGTGTGCTTTTAGATTCAGGCCCCTTAATCCCTATGATTTACTGCCAACTGCACAAAAAAGAATAGTGCTGTTGTTGTTTTGTTTTGTTTTTTGTTTCTTTGTTTTAACCTATTGTGTAGAGGGAAAAGGGCACAGTGGATGATAGTTAATAATCAATTTTCACATCTTTCCATGTGGAATTATATGTAACTGTTTTGCATAAGCAATACTTGGTGTAAAATACATGCATACCACCCAAGTATAGTTCAATAAAATCAATCTTTAGGGTATGAAAACAATGTTGATTAAGCATACAGTTCTCCAAAATCTTAGTTCAGAACTTGTAAACTCACATGACTGTTAGAGACCAGGCAGATTAGATAATGGGTCTTATGGTCTAAGAGGATAGTAGAAAACGGTAGAAAACTGGAGGGCCATTCTCAGCTTAATCTTGGCATTGTCTTGTAGAAATGTGATTGTCAGGCAGCCAGATTTTGTTTTCCAGAGAAGTCTTAATTTTAACGTGAAATCTTCCACTTTTATGCACACACACATACATACATATACACATGGGAATAAAGAGAATTCATAAGAAAACTTTTCTTAGGTTTATGAATAGATTTCATATTTTTTACGCAAACTTCCACAAATGTTTTATCTTACAAATATGCTTTTGGCAAGAATTTTGTATCAAAAAAGATGGGCTACGTGCTCCAGTAAAAACTTAGAGAGTAAATATTATGTTGCAGATCATTCTTGATCTGCTGGTAAAGTTGATAGATTCTTAAGTAAATTAAGGTGTTAAAACGTAACTCAGATTAAAACAAAACAAAACAAAACAAAACAGGCAGTCAAAGGAGCACTTTACAAGGTATTACCAAGATCTTCCTCCAAATAAAGATCAAGAATTACATCAAAAATGAACAAATAAATAATACTTTTAAATCTTCTCACAGCATTTGGTTGAATTAATGATATTCTAATAATTGCAGAGAGCTTATTATTAATATCTCAACATGCATAAAACGCATTGCATATATAAAATGCCTAATGTTTAGGAATTCAACTTTTAATATAAACAAATTTCAACATGCATTACCAGAAAATAAGAACAAAAACAACAAAATGGCAAACTTCACCTGCCACATTGTATTGTTTAATATAAACCTCATTGAAAACTTATACCAAGAAAAGGTAGTTGTAGTTAAGTCTTTTCTTTTGGAGAATATACATTTGCATATATCATCCAAATATACCAATATTCTTTAAAATTATATATTTATAAAACAGGGGTAACAATACATATTTCATTGTATTTGTGAGAATTAAATGACATTTAATATGTAAAGTAAGAAAAGCAAGGGAAATTTAGTAGGTACTAAATTAAGGTATAGTATTTTCCTGCTCCACTGCTAACCACTCACTAGACCCCAACAAACATGCCTCATCAGATGTATCAGAAGAAACATTTATTTTATAGTGATTTGTTTTGTTTGTTCTTTTAATTTCTTATCTACTCTCTACCCCACTACCTTACTTTGATGTCTGACTTCTTTGAATTTGATTATTTGTGTGCTTTGATTTCTAGTACCTATAGACTCATTTAATCCTCACTGCTCTTATTTCATCTTGAATCCAATTTCTCAATACAACCTTCATAATTATCAGGTAATAAAAATGTTTCAATAAGTTAACAAGAAATACATAAACGTGTTAATGTACTGAGCACATTGCTAACTGAAACTTGAGAGAAGATTGAAACACATATGTAGCACCCATTGCCTTCAAGAATCACAATGTTAGGATATGAAACTGGAAATATTTGAGGGGAGACTATAAACTTGACCACTTTGAAGGTAGTTATATTTAAAAACAAAGATATGTACATAGATGAACAAAACCCAAACAAGTAAATAGCAATGATGGTTGCATATGGTGAGATACTAAATATTAATAGCATAGCACATGTTATGATGTGACAGGAATGCAAAAGAAGAAAGACTAAACCAGAGTAGAGCAAGAGAAAGGGATTTGTAGATGAACGTTTGACTTCAGACATAAAAGTAAATTTTTGACTATGAAGAAAAGGTGAAATGCACCAAGTGATAAAAGACATCCAACACCAAACCAAGGTAAGAATAAATATGGTAAATGCACTAAAACTGGGTGATAATTTTGACTGATGAATAACATGCTTTTATTCATTGAGGTGGTTAACAAATATTTACTGCATGTGCACCACGTGAGGGTTTTTTCTAAGGTCTAGATGCACATTAGGAAAGAGAAATAAACTTCCATTTTATTATAAATGAAAAGTAAGAAAAGGCAACTAGTGAGAAGTATTTTTGGATATATAACACTAAGGCTTTAAGTAAGCCTGTTTTTATTATTTTTTATTTTTTTTCAAGCCCCTCTGCACATGCTGTTTGTTCCGTCTGTTTAGAATGCTAGCCTTCTTATCTTTACTGCCTACCTTGCTAGTTTATTGCTACTCATTTTTAAAACCTCCCTATGATAAGCCTTCTGCGGCATCCCAAATTCAGTTAGATTCTTCTGCGTTTTCAACACTATTTGATTGTTCTTTCTTAAGACATTTCACATTTGTAATTTTACGTAGTTAATGTGAATATTTTTACATTTTTCTCTTACTGAATTGTGGGTTTTGTGAGGATGAGGACAATGTCTGCTTTGCTTCCTTACACCTACTAATGTGAGATACCATTACATTAATCTTTATGCATTTTAAAAGTTCAGACGTTTTATATGGGTAAAAAGTAGTTATCATGAGCTCTTTAATTAAAAGCACTCAATTATTCTAGGCCCAGAAAATTATGTTTTAGGCTGAAAGTAATTGTAATTATGTTAGTAAAACCACTCCTGATAATTTTTTCAGAATTTATGATTAATGATAAATAAGCAGAGAAGTAAGTATCTCAATTTTCAAACAAAGGAGATGAGTAAAGCTCAAAACTGCATAGCTCACCAAAGAATTTTTGACTGGTTTCTTAGCACATGACACAGTTAGACTTAGGAATGTTGAGAATGCTGGCAGTCAGCATGAATTTACTAGAAGCTAGTCATGTCAAACAAGTGTCATTTCCTTTTTTTTTTGTTTTTTAACTGTATTATTAGATTCCTAGATCAAATGATTGTTGAAGACACAGGCCATCGTAGTTGTCAAAAATCTCTCCTTGTACCTTGTGAATAAGGGAAATAAATGCTTCTAGGTGATAGAAGAAGTGAATGGTTAGATAATCTTAAGAATATGTATGACTGGATTCCAAACTAAATTAAATGAAAGAAGTTCTTTAATAAAACAGATATAACTCCTATAATTCTAGCCACAAGAGAGCCCTTTGATCCTTGCAGGTCCTGAAACTAACATAGAAAGCCATCTGAAAACCATGCAGTGGTATTGCTCCAGGAATGGGCGGGGAGGGTGCGGGGGATATCACACCATGTCCCACACACTTCAAGCCCTAAGCAGATACAACAAGGTACCATTTTGAGAGTCCAGTCCTCACCAGACTGCATCCAGTCCTGGGGCCAAGCCCAGCCCTGGAGCCCCACTGATATCCCACATACACACAGCCTGGTGGCACTGCTGGCTGCTGCAAACAGGCCCAAGGTATGAGCCATTGGCAATGACCTTGCTACCCCCAGAAGCAGAGCCACAGTGCACTTCTGTTGCCCCTCACCCCTACTCGAGTATTCTACTGAGGTCCTAGAGATCACCCTGTTCCTACCTACTACAGCCAACACCTCCACACACCACTAAGGGGCTGGAGAACAGGCCTGCTTGGTCCAACTCCATACTTCATCCTACTGCCCAAACATGTCATCCAGGGACTTGGGGATCCCCTGCCTTATCCACCACCATTGGCACCAGACCCCTCCTTCTGGAGGCATGAAGATAGGTCCACTTAACCTGCCACTATCATCACAGCTGGCACCCACCAACCCATTCCATGAGTGGGCATGGGGATTGACCCATGCAGCTGATTGAAGCCACTGTCAAGACCAGTGCAGACCACTTGGGAAGCCAGAGGATTGTTTTCCCACTGCTACTTCCATCATTCACGTCATACTCAAGCCCAGGGACCCGAGAGTCCACCCACCTGGATGGCCTAGTGCTGCCATCGTTGGCACCCAAGAAAGCCAGCTGGAGGCCCAAGAATTTGTCTTCCTGAACATGCTAACAATGGTGCCAGCATATGCCACTTTGGGGCTCAAGGACAAAAATGCTTGTCCTGCTGTTGCCACCACTGGGGCCCAAGGACTGGCTTACTAGACATCCATGTCCCCATCAAAACTGTACTGTAGCATCCACAAACAAACACAACCTAAGCCACTGAGGAAATCACAGACACTAATGACACTGTTTATGACTAAAGAAATCATATAAAATCTACACTACTACATGCATCTAGAATCAAAGCTAAAGTGGCCTACCCAAACAACATCATAAGTACACCTTCAGGAGAAAGTCCACTGAATGAAAGCAAATTCAAAAAACTAGAAGAAATGACTGTTACGTCAGATGGACACATATCATTAAGTACATAAGAAACATGAAAAACCAAGAAAATATGACACCATCAAAGGAAAACAATAATTCTCCAACAATAGATTCCAATGAAAAAGAAATGTATAAATCCCAGATAAAAAATTCAAAATAGGGATATTAAATAAGCTCAGAAAGCTCTGAAAAACAATACAAAGCAACCAGTAAAAACAATCTGGGATATGAATGAGTAATTTACCAAAGAGATAGATATCATTAAAAAAGAACCAAACAAAAATTCTGAAACTGAATAATTCATTGAATAAATAAAAAATACATTCAAATGTTGAAACAATAGACTAGATCAAGCACAAGAAGGAATTTCCAAAGTTGAAAGCAGGTCATATGAAATAATCCAGTCAGACAAAAAAAAAAAAATTAAATGAACAAAGCTTTTGTGACATATGGTACACCATAATATAATCATATATTCAAATGTTGGGGGGCCTGGTGTGCTGGCTCATGCCTGTAATCCCAGCACTTTGGGAGACCAAGGCGGGCAGATCACATGAGGTCAGGAGTTCGAGACCAGCCTGGCCAACGTGGTGAAATTCCGTTTCTACACAAAAATACAAAAACTAGCTTGGGAGTGCTCGTGCACACCTGTTATCCCAGATACTCAGGAGGCTGAGGCAAGAGAATCACTTGAACCCAGGAGGCGAAGGTTTGCCATGAACCAAGATCACACCACTGTACTCCAGCCTGGGTGACAGAATGAGACTCCATTACCAAAAAAAAAAAAAAAAAAGCATCCGAGAAGGTCATAAGAAAATGAAAGTGATAAAAAACCTATTTAACAAAATAATAGCTGAAAACTTTTCAAGTCTTGCAAAAGATTTAGACTTCCACAGAAAAGAAGCTCAGTGATCCCTAAACAGATACAATGCAAAAATATCTTCTTCATGGCACATTATAGTTAAGCTATCAAAATCAAAGACAAAGATTTCTGAAAATAGCAAGAAAAAAGTGTCTAATCAGTTATAAGGCCACCCCCATCAGACTAACACCAGATTTCTCAGCAGAAACCTTAGAGGTCAGGAAAAAATTGAATGATGCATTTAAAGTGCTAGGAAAAAAAAATTGTTAATCGGAGATGCTGTACCCAGAAATATTACGCTCATAAAGGAAGATAAATTAAGTCTCCCACAGACAAGCAAAAGCTGAAGGAATTCATCATGCCTAGACTAGCACCACCACCCCCAGAAAATTCTTAAGGACATTCTACATTTAGAAGTGTAAAAAACAATATCTACCATTATAAAAAGACACAAAAATATAATATGCACTGGTAAAGCAAACACACAAATGAGAAACAAAGTATTCAAATGTTATCTCTACCAAAAATTACCAAATCACAATGATAAACAATAAGAAAGATAGGAACAAAGGATATACAAAAAAATCAGTAATCAATTAATAAAATGGCAGGCATAAGCCTCACATATCAATAATAATCTTGAATGTAAACAAATTAAATTTTCCACTTAAAAGATACAGTCCAGCTGGTGGATTTTTTTAAAGTCCCAAATATATGCTGCCTACAAGAAAATCATCTCCCCTAAAAAGATACATATGGACCAAAAATAATAATACCTAATAATAAATTTAACCAATGACGTAAAATACCTCTACCAATAATAATAATAATAATAGAAAACTCTGATGAAAGAAACTGAAGAGAAAACAAACAAATGGAAAAACATTCCATGTTTATGACTCAGATGATTTAACATAGTTACAATGACCATACTACCCAAAGCAATCTATATGTTCAGTGCAATCTATAGATGTAGTACAATCTCTATCAAAATATCAATGTCATTTTTCACAAAAATAGAAAAAATAATCTTGAAATTCATATAAAATACAAAAAGAGCCCAAATAGCCAAAGCAGTCCTAGGCATAAAGAACAAATCTGAAGCTATAACACTAACTGACCTCAAAATATATTACAAGGTTATATTAACACAAATGGCATGGTATTTCTATAAAAACAGACACAGGGACCAATAGAACAGAATAGAAAACTCAGACATAAATCCATGTATTTACACCAACTTCTTTTTGACAAAAGTGCCAAGAACATGCATCAGGGAAAGAATGACCTCGTCAATAAATGGTGCAGGGGAAATTGAATATTCATATGCAGAAGAATGAAACAGGAAGCCTATCACTAAGCAAATAAAATACCTATTTCAAGATGGATTAAAGGCTTAAATAAAATACCTGTAACTATAAAAATGTTAGAAAATAATGTAGGGGAACACTTCCGTATATTTGCATAAGCGAACACATCAAAAGCATAGACAGTAAAGACAAAAATAGAAAAATGTGACTATATCAAACTTAAAAGCTTTTGTGCAGCAAAGAAAATAATCAACAGAGTGAAGAGATGACCTGCAGAATGGCAGAAAATACTTTCAAACTATCTGACATGGGACTAATATCCAGAATATATAAGGAGCTCAAACAATTCAACAGTTAGAAAACAAACCCATGAAAGATTGGCAAAGGACATGAATAGATATTTTCCAAAAGAAGACATACAAATAGCCAAGTATATTAAAAAAAAAAAAGTTCAACATCACTAATCATCATGGAAATGCAAATCAAAACCACAATGACAGATTATCTTACTCTAGTTAGAATGGCTGTTACTAAATTGACAAAAAAAAGAAAAAAAAAAAAGATGCTGGTAAAAATGCAGAGAAAGGGGAACTCTTATACACTGTTGGTGAGAATGTGAATTATGCAGCCACTATGGAAAACAGTATAAAGATTTCTCAAAAAAGCTAAACAAAAAAAAAAAAAAAAAAAAAAAAAGAACTACCATACGATCCAGCAATCCTACTAGTGGGTATTTATCCAGGGGATAAAAAGGCATTATATAAAAAATATACCTGTCTTTTCATGTCTATTGTGGCGCTATTCACAATAGCAAAGATATGAAGTCAACTTAAGTGTCCATCAACAGACAAATTAATGAAGATAATGTGGCATATATAAACAATGGAATGCAATTTGGCCATAAAATAGAATGAAATCATGTCACTTACAGCAGCATGGTTGTTGGGGGTCATTAAGGGAAACTAGACCAGCACAAAGAGACAAATATTCCACATTCTCAATCATCATATGTGTGAGCCAAAAAGTTCGCATAATGATAGATACTAGAGGCTGGGAAGGGTATGTGGGTTGAGATGGGCAGGATGAAGTGAGTTTGATTAATGTACACAAATATGCAGTTAGGTAGAAGAAATAAGACCTAATGTTGAATAGCAGAGTGACTGTAGTTAGCAACAACGTATTTGATATTTAAAAATAGCTAGGAGAGGGGACTTGAAGTGTTCCCAACTGTATTAGTCCATTCTCATGTTGCTGATAAAGACATACCCAAGACTGAGCAATTTACAAGAGAGGTTTAATTGATTTGCAGTTCCACGTTGTTGGAGAGGTCTCACAATCATGGTGGAAGGCAAGGGGGAGCAAGTCACTTCTTACATGGATGGCAGCAGGCAAAGAGAGAGAGCTTGTATAGGGAAACTCCCATTTTTGAAACCATCAGATCTCATGAGCCTTACTCACTATCATGAGAACATCATGAGAAAGACCCACCCCCATGATTCAATTATCTCCCACTGGGTTCCTCTCACAACACCTGAGAATTATGGGGGCTACAAGATGAGATTTGGGTGGGGACAGAGAGTCAAACCAGATTATTCTACACCTGGCCCCTCCCAAATTTCATTTCTTCACATTTCGAAGCCAATCAATCAAGCCTTCCCAGCAGTCCCCCAAAGTCTCAACTCATTTCAGCATTAACCCAAAAGTCTACAGTCCAAAGTCTCATCTGAGAAAAGGCAAGTCCCTTCTGCCTATGAGCCTGTAAAATCAAAAGCAAAATAGTTACTTCTTAAATACACTGAGGGTATAGGCACTGGGTAAATACAGATGTTCCAAATGGGAAAAATTGGCCAAAAGGTCTATGGGACCCATGCAAGTCCAAAATCCAGTGGGACAGTCAAATCTTAAAGCTCCAAGATGATCTCCTTTGACTCCATGTCTCACATCCAGGTCACAGTGATGCAAGAGGTGGGCTCCCATGGCCTTGGGTAGCACCTCCCCTGTGGCTTTGCAGGGTATAGCCCCCCTTTCTGGCTGCTTTCATGGGCTGGTGCTGAGTGTCTTCAGCTTTTCCAGGTGCATGGTGCAGGTTGTCAGTGGATCTACCATTCTGGA
Organism: Mandrillus leucophaeus; assembly: GCF_000951045.1. Taxonomy (NCBI): domain Eukaryota; kingdom Metazoa; phylum Chordata; class Mammalia; order Primates; family Cercopithecidae; genus Mandrillus; species Mandrillus leucophaeus. Next base: position 7,310,028 of record NW_012105365.1, read on the forward strand.
GTCTGGAGGATGGTTGCCGTCTTCTCACAGCTTCACTAGGCAGTGCCACAGTAGAAAGTCTGTGTAGGGGCTCCCATTTCACATTTTCCTTCTGCACTGCCCTAGCAGAGATTCTCCACGAGTGCTCCTCCCCTGAAGCAAACTTTTTCCTGGGTATTCAGGCATTTCCATACATCCTCTGAAATCTAGACAGAGATTCCCAAACCTCAATTCTTGATTTCTCTGCACCCACAGGCTCAACATCATGTGGAAGCTGCCAAGGCTTGGGACTTGCACCATCTAAAGCAACATCCTGAGCTGTACGTTCACCCATTTTAGTCACGGCTGTAGCAGCCAGGACTCTGGCACCAACTCCCTGGACTGCACACAGTACGGGGACCATGGGCCTGGCCTACAAAACCATTTGTTCCTCCTGGACCTCCAAGTCTGTGATAGGAGGAGATGCCATGAAGACTTCTGACATGACCTGGAGACATTTTCCCAATGTCTTAGGGATTAACATTCATCTTCCTGTTACTTCTGCAAATTTCTGCAGCAAGCTTGAATTTCTCCTCAGAAAAATAGAATTTTCTTTTCTATCACACTGTCAGGCTGCAAATTTTCCAAACTTTTATTTTCTGCTTGCCTTATAAAACTGAATACCTTTAACAGCAGCCAAGTTATTTCTCAAATCCTTTGCTGCTTAGAAATTTCTTCTGTCAGATACCCTAAATCATCTCTCTAAAGTTCAAAGTTCCACAAATCTCTAAGGCAGGGGCTAAATGCCACCAGTCTCCTTGCTAAAACATAGCAAGAGTCACTTTTGCTCCAGTTTCCATGTTTCCCATTTCCATCTGAGACCACCTCAACCTGGACCTTATTGTCCATATCGATATCAGGCTTTTGGGCAAAGGCATTCAACAAGTCTCTAGGAAGTTCCGAACATTTCCACATTTTTTCTATCTTCTTCTGAGCCCTCCCAGTTCCAAAATTGCTACCACATTTTTGGGTGTCTTTTCAGCAATGCCCCACTCTGCTGGTACCAGTTTACTGTATTGGTCCATTTTCATGCTGCTGATAAAGACTTACCCAAGACTAGGCAATTTACAAAAGAAACAGGTTTAATGGACTTATAGTTCCACATGACTAGGGAGGCCTCACAATCATGGTGGAAGGCAGGAGGAGCAACTCACATCTTACATGGATGGCAGCAGGAAAAGAGACAGCGTGTGCAGGCAAACTCCTTTTTTAAAAATCATTGGATCATGTGAGACTTATTCACTATCCCAAGAACAGCATGGGAAAGACTCACCCTCATGATTCAGTTGTCTCCCACTGGGTCCCTCCCACAACATGTGAGAATTATGAGAAGATGAAATTTGGATGGGACACAAAGCCAAACTATATCACCCACACAAATAAATGAGAAATACTCAAGATGAGATATGCCATAAATACCTAGTCTTGATCATTACATATCCTATGCATGTAATAAAATATCACATGTACCCCATAAACATGTACAAATATTATTTATGTGTATATATATAATCTCTCTCTCTCTCTTTTGCTCCTGCTTTTACCATGTGAAGTACCTGCTCCTGCTTTGCCTTCCATCATAAACAAAAGCTCCCTGAGGCTACCCTAGAAGTGTAAGGATGATGGTATCATGCTTATATTCCCTGCAGAACGTAAGCCAATTAATCTGCTTTTCTTACAAATTGCACAGTCTCAGGTAATGAGATTTAGCAATGTAAAAATGGCCTAATACAATGAGATTAATATTTAAATCAGTAGACTTTGAGTAAAGCGGATTACCCTCCATAATGTGAATAAGCCTCATTCTGTCAGTTGAAAATGTGTATAGAAAAAGGCTGATCTCTCTCAAAAAAAGAGGAAATTCTTCCAGCAGATTGCCTTAAGACCTGAACTGCTGCATCAACACTTCCCTAGTTCAGCCCTTCCCTATGTCTTCAGTGTGCCGGACTACCCTACAGAATTTGAATTTGCCAGCCCTGCAATTGTATGACCCAATTCCTTAAAATAAGTCTCTCTGTATACAGATATAAATATGGATATAATTTTTATATATTTGTGTATATGTATGTGCATATATATGTACAGTCACACATTGCTTAACAACAGGGATATATTTTGATAAATTAGGTGATTTTGTCACTGTGTGAACATAATAGAGTATACTTACAGAAACCTAGATGGTCTAGCCTACTACACACATAGGCTATATTTTATAGCCTACTGCTCCTAGATTACAAACATGTACAATATGCACTGAACACTGTGGGCAATTGTAAGACAGTGTTAATATTTGTGTATCTAAACGTATATAATATATATAAACATGTAAAGGTACAGTAACAGTGTTCTCTAAAAGTTAAAAAAATGGTACACCTCTATAGGACACTTACCATGAATGGAACTTGTAGGACTGGAAGTCGCTTTGGGTGAGTCAGTGAGTGGTGAGTGAATGTGAAGTCCTAGGAGATTACTGTATAGTACTGTATACTTTATAAACACTATAATCTTAGGCTATACTAAGTTAGTTCAAAATATTTTTTCTGTAATAATAAATTTTTTGGAGCTTATTGTAACAGTTTAGTTTAGAAACTTAATTTTTTAACTTTTTGATTTTGTAATAACACAAATTAAAATACAAACACATACAGCTGTATAAAATATGGTTTTCTTTAAATGCTTATTTTTGTAAGCTTTTTCCTATTTTATTTATTTATTTATTTATTTTTGCTTTTTAAACGTTTTTCTTAAAAAACTAAGCTGCAAACACACACATTAGTCTAGGCCTACAAAAGGTCAGGATCATCAGTATTTCTTTCTCTTCCACATCTTGTCCTACTGGAAGGTCTTCAAGGGCAATGACACATATGGAGCTGTCAACTCCTATGAGAACAGTGCCTTCTGGAATACCTCCTAAAGGACCTGCCTGAGGCTGTCTTACAGTTCATTTATTTTTATAAGTAGAAGAAGTGCACTCTAAAATAATGACAAAAAGTATAATATAATAAATAAATAAATAAACCAGTAACAAGATGTTTATGATTATTATTATATATTATGTACTGTCTATTACTGTATGTACTATACTTTTATACAACCGGCAGGGCAGTAGGTTACACATTACTCACATGTTTGTGGTGATGCAGGTCTAAATAAACCTACTGCCCTGCCAGTTGTAGAAAGGTTATTGGTGAATTGATTTTCAGCAAGAGTCCTTTCAACAGTGCTGAATAAACTGGATAGCCGTATGAAAAAAAAAAAAAAAGCCTTTGATCCTTATATCAGATAAAAAGTTGACCTGAAGTGGTCGGGAGGCTAAATGTATGGCTGAGTTTTAAAATTTCTAGAAGAAATGGAGGGGGAAAAAAGCCTTCACAATGTGGAATAGGCAAACATATTTTAGGACACAAAATGCACAAATCATAGGAGAAAAATCTTTTATTTTATCAAAATTTAAAACTTCTGTTTTTGAGATAACCATAAATTCACAAACTAGGAGAAAATAATGGGGAGAAACAAATACATTCACATGATATAAAATTCTGTAAAAAATATGGAACACTTGCAATTTAGTAGTAAAAAGAAAAACTACCCAATTAACATTTTGACAAAAAAAAAAAGAATACAACTTTACTAAGGAAGAAATGCAATGCAATTGGCCAAAAATTATGTGAAAAGATACTCAACATCATTTACCATTAGGAAAATGAGAATTACAAATTAGTGTAGTGTCTTATAAAGTTAGAAATGTAATTATTTAATGACCCCAAAAACTGTATATCTAGGTATTTTCTTAAGAAACATAAATGCATACATCCACGCAAAGACTTGAAACAAATGTTCATTGAAGTTTTATGCATAAGAGTCCAAACCTGGAAACACCTCAAATGTCTGTCTACTGATGAATGGCTAAGTAAATTTTGGTATCGATAGATAGAAAGATAGAAAGATAGACAGATTAGATAGATAGATAGATAGATAGATAGATAGATAGATAGATAGATAGATAGATAGATAGATAGATAAATAGATCAATGAGTACTATCAACTATAGAAAGAAATTTCACTGATTTATACAATAGCTGATATAAACAATCTACAATCTGTACAAAGTAGAGTGATATACACAATAACGTAAATGAATATTAAAAACATTATGTTGAGGAATAGAAACAAACACAGAAATTTCATAATTGGAGATTCCATGTTATGTAACCACAAAACACCAAAGTATCATGATGGGAAGCAGATCAGTGGTTATTTGTGGCTCATAATAAGGGGGCAATTGACTGAAAAGGTATATAAAATAATTTCTTGGAATAATGAACATTTTATCTTGATTTATGCTGGTGATTCTAAAGGTTTATGCTCTTAAAAAAGACATCAACATGTAAATTTCATATAGGTGTTTTTATATGTATACTTAAAGTTATCTCTCAAAAAGGTTTTTCTAAAACAAAAACAGACATATATATAACAACCTCAACTAGAACTTTGAAGAAATACAATTAGAGTATGATTTTCTGCTTTACCATTAAGTTTGGGTAAGTTAATTATTCTCTGAACTTCAGCTTCTTCATATGCAAGGCAGAGAAAATGATGGGCCCTGACTCTTAGAATTAATGGGAGGAATAAATGAAACTGCATGTAAAGTGCATAGCACAATGACTGATATTCAATATATAATAGCTTATACTTTAGAAGGAATGAGACTTATCCCTAAGCTAACTTCCAACAAATTTATAGTAAGTTTAACATATCAAATTCATGGTTGGATAAAATTTGACTGTACTCTAGAGTTTTATTTGTGTGCATTTTGAGACATTTAATATTATTCAAGGGAAGTATCTGAGACGTTTTAGTGAGCCCCTCTCAGCAGATCCATAGAACTGCAAATTACTTTTGTGCACAAATAGGAACATGGCTGTGATGAGATGGGAAAAGTTTTCCCAATTGTAGCGAGGTAAGCCACAGAGGTTAATAACTTTGTCTGCTAGGAAGCTATAGTTATAGGATAGAGGAAAACTCTAGTAAGTGTAATGAAATAGATTGCCCAGAAAACTTAAGGCACTGATATAAATGGATGGGCTGTTGTGAATTCAAAATCCAGAAATAGGCTAATACATTCTTACTGACTCTGATAAGAGTAAACCAATGACACAACCTCTAATGTGCATAATAATGTGCATAATATACAAACAGAGAAACCTGTGGAATAAAGTGTAGTGAATATTATCCATTTTGCTGCTTTTCTGAATGCTGAATTTTGTTTTCACATATTTAAAAACATTTCTATTAACTATGCATTTCTATTAACTATTCTTAATGGTTCTATTCTATTAAGAATGAACTAACTAAATGATTGTGGGATGACACTCAGAGTTCATGTTTAAGTTGGATGGAATGGTCTCTTAATTATGTACATTTGACATTTGTTTCAAATATTCCCTGGAATTTGTGATTAAGAAGCAGTCAGTCTTCTTTATACTCTAATGCCACTTTGGGTTATTAATTATTTAATCTACTTTTGTTTTTATTTAAAGTAAAAATCACAAAAAAGATATATTTCTGAATAAAAATAGAAAAATTTGATTCAATTTTGACATACAAAAATTTGGTAGCTACTTCAGTTTTCAAAGAAAAACCAGAAGGAGGTTTTTTTTCTCTGATGTAAGGGCGATAGGATAATTTGGAGACATTTTTACTTGTTGTATTGTCAATCAAATTGTAAATGTTGGGACGGATAATTCTGGAGCTCCCTTATGTGGAATGGTTGAATTCTATCTATTCAATGATTAAAAGGTTTAGTATTCTCCATGTTTCAGCTAATGTGCATGCTAATATTTCCTTAAATTATAGGCTTCTAGAGAGATGAGAATGTATTGTGAGACTGATTATTATTATTATTATTTTTTTGAGA
>NW_012105365.1:7317192-7319536 GCF_000951045.1 Mandrillus leucophaeus
CTTTCAGGAAAAAAATAAATAAATAAGTGTGTTAAGGGAAACCAACATAAGATTTTTATCTGTGAAAAATTTCTGTATCATAAATATGAATAATAATTTTACAGAGCTTTGTTTTGATTTGGATCAAATAGTTTATAGAAATGCTAAAATACTATGATTATGAATAAAAATGATTCACTAAAAAATCTAAATAATGTTATACTAATTTCACTATAAGTGATACTAAAATTGTATAAACATTTGCAGTTATCAAAAATGTGCACAAACATTTGTTTTTATTCCACAATAGTTGCAATTATTATAGCTTCCTTTCTAATTCCTAATAATTAGAAAAATATCATTACAACTGAAAATACATGAGACATTGGGCTTTAGACTCTTTTAAGAAGAAGGTGATGCTTCTTATAGATCACTATATTGTTTTCCTCCTTCTTACATTGATTCTTTTTTTCTGTGAAATCTTGGATGCTTTCATCACAGCTCTTAGTCTTGCGAGCCTTTTCAGACATATAAAATAAGAGAACACACTTGGGGAAAAAAGGAATTTCTCAAAACTCCCTAATGTTTCACATATTGGGTTACAGTGTATGTATATGTGCTCTTTAACTTCCTTTTCTGGAAAACAGGGTATGAAGTAAGCAGGATGATTTTACTCTAAATTTATGTTACAAGAATCTAATCATCATGGTAAATTCTTAATGACTAATAGCTCTCTAACCTGTCTTATGTCAATATAGCCACAGGATCAGGTTAAGTTCATTGAAAATTTCGTGGTTTTAGCATTTAATATTAAAGTTGGCAGTGAAATATGAATATTTCTAATGCCATTTTTTGATTGAAGAAAACATATCATAAGAAGTCTCCTTTCTTATATTGCTAATGTATTCCACATCACCAGAACATACTCATTTTTAATGTTTCTCAAAGTTTTTCTATTGAGAGAAGAAACACTGAGGTTTAAAATTAATATAAAGATCTTTCCTAGTGAACCAGTGTGCTCAAAGGAAATCACGAGAGATTAGCTAGATGATTTTGACTCATGACAAAGGGTGATCTTGACAGGAATATGATGATCTACTCTCCCAAAACTTCTTTAATAAGAAAAACGTGTGCTTGATCTCTAGGGAGAAAATGGAGCGTTAGAACAGGAGATATAAATTCAAGCAACTCTGCTAACCCTTATCCTCCTTGGGACCGACTAAGACATCTTGACCACCATAATTTTTGAAGCACCCTAGCAGCTGATACACATATATTGAAACTGGCAAAAGCTCTAAATATAAAATTGCATCCTATAGTGATTCTAACAATAGATTTTATTGTAAATTTTTGTTCCTTGAAATCTGTAGAATTCATGTCCTTGCATTTTTTTTGTTACTCAAACTTAGAGGGTCTGATCTATGCAGATAAAGGATTTTAGAGGACGGAATATCTGTGGAGGGAGATCAGCATCACTCAATAAGCTAAGAATCAGAAGTAGTGACTACTAATCCCATGGTAATTTTATTTATACTAAAGTCCACTGCAGGAAAGAGCATATATGTTTCTTATTAATTTTTAGAAAACATGTTAGCATATTATAGAGTTTTCCACAATGCTGATTGATTGTGCCATGAAATATAAAATATCCTATCATTTTATAATTTATTATGCTAGAAATTTTCAATAATGACCATTCAATTAATGAAAAGTTTTATATCTTTACAAGTCCACATTTCCTTTCTGTTTAAAAAAATTCTAAAGACATGCCATTGTGTATTACATCTTTTGTAATACTGTGGCTGTTTATTTAAACGTCATTGTTCAGATAGATTCCTTTGCGAGTCTTCTATTTTTGTTTGAATACTGAATCACATTACAGCATGTCTGTATAAGTAAATAGTAGTGCAGTAGGTTGAATGTAATTCAGTTTGTAGATTGACTACAAAGATGTTGTTGCCTTAAATCAGAAGAATTTTACAAGTGGCAATTATTTTCTGACTTCTTTTGGATTCATTAAAGCTTGTGTGAATCCAGTCAAATGTTTCTTACCCAAAAGGACAATCAGTACTTAACATAAGACGACAAAAGGTGACTCGGTGAAGTAATTGCTTTGGGAAAACTCTGAAGTAGTTTTTCATCCTTTCAGTGAGGTCTAGTCAAGCTATAACCCACTTTTTCCCAGCAATCAATACCCATTGTTCAAAATATTCAAACTAACATTTTTTAGACAGGAGTCAGATGATTGTGTACTATTTGTTTTTTCTTCAAAATATTTGTTAGATTACAACTTTGAAAAAAAATAGTTAAGGTTACTATTCATAAAATAAAGTATAAACTTTGGTAATCTACTTGTTTATCAAAT
>NW_012105365.1:7322781-7325300 GCF_000951045.1 Mandrillus leucophaeus
ATGAAAATCTGTCGCTGGTATAAAATCAGTATTGCAATTATGTCTCACTCTAATGAAACGTACACAGGGAAGAAACTTTCTGATTAATTTATCCATTTGCTTGCTTGAAACAACTTTTACATGTGTTATTTGTTTCCTCATAAAATACTATTTTTAATTATAGTAATAAAATAGTACCTATATGTAAGATGAATATAAAGCATTTTTATTTGTTTTCTAATTCTAAAACAATATTAATAATAGAATACTAATTACAAAAATAGAATATGCCTTTCATTGTCAGAGTTATGTGCATGAAAATATATTAGTGAGACATAAAAAGTAGTCAGAAAATAAAAGGAAAACTGCTTTAACAAAAGTGAGTATCATTGATCAAGGAAACTGGGACAAGTAAATACATGCTGAAATAAATCTGTCTGATACCCAAGAACAATTAGGCTCTAGTTTATGACTTTCATTAGATTTAAAATAGGATTTTGGTTCATTTTTTTCTATTTCTTGGGACTCTGACATCACTTGTATAATTCATTATCCAATTCATTTGTCTGATTCATTCTGCAAACTATAAAGACCGATGTCTCTTGCATTAAATGCATAATTTAGTGCCCTGCCTCCCCCCAAAAAATTAATCTGTAGTTTTTTTTTATTATCTCAGAATTTCTATGATGTTGTTTTTCCTTAGCTTTAAATAAAATATTGGAAGTATATGAGTATTCCTTTATATGAACCTGAACCTTTAAGAGATTTACATTTTAAAAAGTTTGAAGAATACTGAGATACTGCTTAGTTTCAAGATAGTAGGAACTTATTCATTCACCAAATAGCCATAAATGTGTAATAGGTACTGTGTTAGGTACCAAGAATACTATTTTGAGAACCAAAGACTCACTTATGTGGCAGACCTTATTAGGAGTGGCTTTCAGGAAAAAAATAAATAAATAAGTGTGTTAAGGGAAACCAACATAAGATTTTTATCTGTGAAAAATTTCTGTATCATAAATATGAATAATAATTTTACAGAGCTTTGTTTTGATTTGGATCAAATAGTTTATAGAAATGCTAAAATACTATGATTATGAATAAAAATGATTCACTAAAAAATCTAAATAATGTTATACTAATTTCACTATAAGTGATACTAAAATTGTATAAACATTTGCAGTTATCAAAAATGTGCACAAACATTTGTTTTTATTCCACAATAGTTGCAATTATTATAGCTTCCTTTCTAATTCCTAATAATTAGAAAAATATCATTACAACTGAAAATACATGAGACATTGGGCTTTAGACTCTTTTAAGAAGAAGGTGATGCTTCTTATAGATCACTATATTGTTTTCCTCCTTCTTACATTGATTCTTTTTTTCTGTGAAATCTTGGATGCTTTCATCACAGCTCTTAGTCTTGCGAGCCTTTTCAGACATATAAAATAAGAGAACACACTTGGGGAAAAAAGGAATTTCTCAAAACTCCCTAATGTTTCACATATTGGGTTACAGTGTATGTATATGTGCTCTTTAACTTCCTTTTCTGGAAAACAGGGTATGAAGTAAGCAGGATGATTTTACTCTAAATTTATGTTACAAGAATCTAATCATCATGGTAAATTCTTAATGACTAATAGCTCTCTAACCTGTCTTATGTCAATATAGCCACAGGATCAGGTTAAGTTCATTGAAAATTTCGTGGTTTTAGCATTTAATATTAAAGTTGGCAGTGAAATATGAATATTTCTAATGCCATTTTTTGATTGAAGAAAACATATCATAAGAAGTCTCCTTTCTTATATTGCTAATGTATTCCACATCACCAGAACATACTCATTTTTAATGTTTCTCAAAGTTTTTCTATTGAGAGAAGAAACACTGAGGTTTAAAATTAATATAAAGATCTTTCCTAGTGAACCAGTGTGCTCAAAGGAAATCACGAGAGATTAGCTAGATGATTTTGACTCATGACAAAGGGTGATCTTGACAGGAATATGATGATCTACTCTCCCAAAACTTCTTTAATAAGAAAAACGTGTGCTTGATCTCTAGGGAGAAAATGGAGCGTTAGAACAGGAGATATAAATTCAAGCAACTCTGCTAACCCTTATCCTCCTTGGGACCGACTAAGACATCTTGACCACCATAATTTTTGAAGCACCCTAGCAGCTGATACACATATATTGAAACTGGCAAAAGCTCTAAATATAAAATTGCATCCTATAGTGATTCTAACAATAGATTTTATTGTAAATTTTTGTTCCTTGAAATCTGTAGAATTCATGTCCTTGCATTTTTTTTGTTACTCAAACTTAGAGGGTCTGATCTATGCAGATAAAGGATTTTAGAGGACGGAATATCTGTGGAGGGAGATCAGCATCACTCAATAAGCTAAGAATCAGAAGTAGTGACTACTAATCCCATGGTAATTTTATTTATACTAAAGTCCACTGCAGGAAAGAGCATATATGTTTCTTATTAATTTTTAGAAAACATGTTAGCATATTATAGAGTTTTCCACAATGCTGATT
>NW_012105365.1:7326380-7386022 GCF_000951045.1 Mandrillus leucophaeus
AAAAAAAAAAAAAAAAAATTTCTGGCAATTATTATAGAAAGAACACTGCACTCTTGGTTTCTCATTAGATTTTTGGAAAATTTATTATAAATCTCAAGAGACTGCATGTAATAAATGCAGTAATTATTCTAATTACTGTTTGTCTCTACCAGAGCAAGAAAACAGCAATCAGAAGTACAATAATTGGGATTGTTAATTATGGAACTAGTCTCACAAGTAAAATTTCATAATATACAAAATATATAATATTAAGTGATTAAAAGATAGAAAGTTTTAAAGGACTTCATTAGTATTGTATACCAAACATCCACAAGCAATTCCCTCCCCAGAAGATACATGTATAACACATATATTTTATATATGTATATATGTCTACATATGCATATTTAGCCCTCTATGTAATGTACTTGTCAATTAGTAGTATAGAAAGCTTAGTTTGAGAAAAAAAAATGTATATCTTAGTCTATAAAGTTAAAAATATCTAAATAAGAATACCATTCATTACTATTTTCATGTAACATTGATGCTGTTGACCCTTGATAATGAGAATATGTTCTGAACTTGTTTTTTAATGCAAGTGATTAATCCCTTCGCAAAAGATCCATGTTCTCTGGCTGGAGTAGGGCATCCTCGGACCAGAAATAACTATCATGGTTTCAACAACTGAATTTACCAAATAACAGAAACAAGACATGTAAAATTTGGGCAGTTACTAGATTTTTTACTTTAAAGTTAAAGCTTTGCTAGCACTGTTGAAGGGAGATGGGGGACTACTCATTGCAATTAAGATTTACATTTAGGTGTCTTAGCCAACAATAATTTTATTAGTTCCTAGTGCTAAGAGTTCTTGCCTTTTTCTGTACCATGCTGTGGTGTTTCCAGTAATGCCAATTGTCCTTAAATTTTCAAAACCAAAAATATTTAACTATAAGAATGTAAACTTTCATATATCTCTATGAGAATTAGGTAGAGAAATTAAGAATAAAGCAATCAAATACGTGACAACAAGTAGTCATAGGAGAAAATCACTTATGTACAAGATATATACCATAGTATCAGTTATAGTCTCACCACACAAGCCATTAAAATCTATTTGGGGAAGAAAGTGAAACACACAAGAAAAACACGAGAAAAATATGTTAGAACTCTAGAGATGTTACAAGTAAAAGTGGAAAGTAACTAACAAAGTAATATTTTTAAATAAGCTACTCATTTAGTCATTTCTTCATCCATCGCTGGCTCTGACATTGATCATTAATCCATTCATTATTTCATTAAATATTTACTGAGTTCTGGAATTGTGCCAGAAGTGTGTGGATATCTAGGATACCTACGTTGACAAAACACAATCCCTTACCATGAGAAGTACACAGTCAAAAAAGCAAGATAGACAAGTAAAATCATAAAGTTACAGTAGAGATTGAACAATACAACTATAGAAGCATATACAAAGTAGATACACAGTGTAGAAAAAAGAGCTATTCAATATACTGGATGGGTCAGGAAAGGGTTTGTATGGTTATATATTGACAGAACAAATATGTACATGATGGAAGTTGTAGGTTGAATATTAATAATTTACTAGGACTCACTGATATTAGAAAGAATTCTTAAAATTAAATCTATTCAAACTCAAAGAGAATTTTCATGGTAAAAGAAATGTTTTTTTAGTTTTAAAAATATGTACAAATATTAATGAAAGTGACTGTGGTAAGTAAAAAAAAAAAAAAAGTTGTAGATGAAATACCTTGATCGTTTAGTGTATTAGTTGTCTATAACTGTGTGGCACACTATCCCAATCTTTAGTGACTTAAAAGAATAATAAATATATTATTCCTCATAATTCTATGGATTGGTTGTTCAGCCATTTCTTCTGCTTGTATCATCTAGGATTGCTCATGGAGCTGCAATTAGCTGAAGTCTTCACTGGGTTGGATGCTCTGACGTGGCCTCACATGTTAGCAGTTGGTGTTGGCTGTGAGTTGAGTTATCCTAGGTCACACCCACATGACCTCCTATCCTCCAGTCTGTATTTTTTCACAGTGTTCCAAAGGAACAAGAGTGTAATCTGTAACACCTCTTAGTTTTAGAATCTGAAATTTGAACAATGTTAATTCTGTCATACTGTATGTGACAAATCACAAAAACAGCTTCAATTCAGGGGAGGGGGTTATAGATAAATAAGCCATGTGATTTCACAAGGATTCTGGCCAATATCATATAGAAATATTCTCCAATAACTCAGAATTTAAAAGTTAAGAAGGATGACTCAGTGGGTCCAGTAGAATTAAGGAATCAAAATGTACCCAGAAGGTGGTTGCCAGAATGAATGAACTGAAAGATGACAAAAAAAGTCAAAGATATAGTTTGATCAAAGATGAGGATTAACATACCCAAAAGAGTTGGAGAGAGTTCAGAAGCAAGGTGTTGGGGCTTGAAATTGAGTTAGATGAAATAGAAAATCCCCATTCTTTGTCTCACCAGCTCTCTGATGACAGTAGTTTTGGACTAATAATGAGTATGCTATGAAATTCCCCAGAGGTATTTAAATTGGTGTTGGAAGTCTGTTTCTCCTTATAGTCACCATACTGCATTATAATTAAAAGCATAAGGTATTCTCTTTTTTATCAGCAAATAGTTCAAGTAGCATATCTAGTCTAAAATTTATGTTAGAAACATATAGACACTCAAAGAAAAACATTTGAGTAATCTTTTCAGAAGCTATTTAGGACAACAAAATGTTAGTAAACCAAGTACAACAACATATAAAAATGTATACACTACTACTTCATGGGATGTATCCTAAGAATGTAAAGTGCTTACACACGCACACACACACACACGTGTGTATATATATAGATGTTTTGTGTGTATATATGGATGTTTATATCAAAATAATCATCTCAATATGTAGAAAAAGAATTTGATGAAAACCAACACCCATTTATAATAAATACTCTCAGTATATTTAACTTAGTAAAGTCCATATACTAAACACCCTATAGCTAACATCATAATTAATAATAAAATTAAGCTTTCCTTCTAAGAGCTGAACAGTTTCAAGGATGTTCACTGTCATCACATCATTTAACATTGTTTCAGATATTCTGGGGAATAAAACTGAAGAAGAAATAAAAGGTATGTAGACTAGAAAAAATAAGTAAAACTGTCTTTATGCATCATGATATGATCCTGTATACAAAAAAACTCTAAGAAATTATCTTCAAATGTATTAGAAAAAATAACCAACTTAAGCAAGATTATATGATACAAGATTGATATGTCTAAAATGAATTGCATTTTAATATATAAGCAATGAACAACCCAAAAATAAAATCAAGAAGAAAATTTTATTCACATTGCTATGAAAAACAATGAAATACTTAAGCTTGGGACAGTGCCTCACACTAATAGCCCCAGAGGTTTGGGAGGCCGAGGTGGAAGGATGACTTGAGGCCCGGAGTTCAAAACCAGCCTGAGCAACACAGAAAGATCCCATCACTGCAAAAAGAGTAGAAAAAAAAGAGGAGGAGGAGGAGGAGGAAGAGAAAGAGGAAGAAGAGGAGGAGGAGGAGGGGGAAGAGGTAGAAGAAGAGAAAAACAATGAAAAATAATAATTTTTTAAAAAGGTAAAAAATAGCTGGGTGTGGTGGCGTGTGCCTGCATTCTTAGCTACTTAGGAGGTTGTGAGGTTGTGGTGGGAAGATTGTTTGAGCCCAGAACTTCAAGGTTATAGTGAGCTATGATTGCTCCACTGCACTCCAGCCTGGGCAGCAGAGGAAGACTCTGTCTCTGAAGAAAATATAAATAAAAGGAAATATCTTATTCAGACATAAATTTAACAAAAGAAGTCCAAGAATGGTATACTGAAATTTATAAAACATTGTTGAAAGACATTAAAAGTGACCCAAATAAGTGGAAATATATTCTCTGTTCATGAATTGGAAAACTTAATATTGCTAAGATGATAATTCTCCCCAGAGTAATTAATAGATTTAATATAAATCTTAACAAAGTTCCAGCAGATTTTTTTTTTTTTTGCAGAAATTGATGTTGATTCTAAATTGTAGAAAATCTAAAAGACCCAAAACAATTTTGAAAAAGAACAAAGCTAAAGAACTTTCATTTTCCAATTTCAAAACTTATTAAAAGTTGTATTTATCAGATCTGTGTGGTATTGGCATAAGAATACACAGGTAGATTAATAGACTAAAACTAAGAGTCCAGAAATAAATTCTAACATTTGTGGTCAATTGTTTTTCAAAAAAGGTACCAAAGTAATTCACAAAAAAATATTAACTTAGACCCTTGCCTCATACCACACACAAAAAGTAGACTATACATAGATCATAAAGCTACATCTAAGAACGAAAAAGATAAATTTTGTTAGTAGGCAGCAGGAAAAAATCTTGGAGACCTTGAATTAGGCAAAGATTTGAATAGGCAGCTCACCAAAGAGAATACACACACACTGATGCACACACACACAAACATACATACACATACATACATATATTTAATGCATGTGTGTATATGTATATGTATGTATGTATGTGTGTGTATATTTATGTGTACGAATGTAAGATGTTCAACATCATTAGTCATTAGGGGAGTGTAAATTAAAATCACAATAAGAAATCACTTAAATCCACTATTTTAGCTATAATAAAGACAGATAATAGCAAGTGTTGAGGATCAGAGAAACAGGAAGCCTTCTATAATGCCGATGGACAGGTAAAATTGTACCGCCACTTTGCAAAGCAGTTGGCAGTTTCTTAAAAGTTAAACATAAATATACTATAAAACCTGTTCTATTCTGTTCTTAGGTATTTAAAACACATTTTTTTAGTGGAATCTAGAAGAACAGTTAAGATTAAAATATGTGAAAATGTGAGGAAAGTATATCCAGTGGGGAGAAGTACATGAAAAGATAGATAAATTTAGACGAAATATTATTATGGCTGTACCATATGAATGCAAAAGTGAAGGAAAGAGACATAAAGGTGGATAGTAAGGTGGATGTCCACACAAAATATCTGCTTATAAATTATTCATAGAAGTATTATTCAAATAGCCAAAATTAGAAACAACCTAAATGCTTATCAACAGATGAAGAAATAGATGAAGTGTTATATATCCATATAACAGAATACTAGTCAGCATTAAAAATGAGCAAGCTACTGATAAATGTTACAATATCAGTGAAACTCAAAAATATTATGGTAAGTGAAATAAGTTCACCATAAGAGACCACATACTGTATAATTTCATTCATAATTCAATAAATTTACTGAAAATTTATTGAGTTGTATAAATTAAATTATAATATGTAAAATATATCTCAAAGTTGAAAAGAAATCAACAGAAGTCATTTCACTAAACACCCAACTCTAGGTTGGACCACAAAGCAAATTAAGGCTGACAAATAGTGGAAAGTTTACTAGACTGCATGTCAGAAAGTAAGATTCCAGGTTCCAGCTTCTTGCCAATAAAAATGTTGTGTTTGCAAGTTCCTTAACATTTCTAAACCTCAGAAGCTTCATCAGTCATAAGAGGAAGTTGGAATAGGTAATTCCTAAAATCTCTAATTAGCTGTAAAATTCCATTGGTCTACTCATTTCTTAAAAATTATAGGAGACATTCGTAAAATCATAGAACGGAGTGTTAGAATCTGAAGTAATATTACCATACCTTTGCCAATTTTCTTTATCACTCTTGCAATTTTGGAAATACTTAAAAGAGTAATTTTTACTTAATTGGGCCAATTATATTTCATTGAGTATCCCCACTATATAAACTTGGATGCTATGGAGACAGGAAAAAATGCATAATTCCACTTCAAAAATTCTTCAATTCTTAAAATATGTAGAAATCATAAATGGATTCTATAACTCACAGACAAATGTAAAAAGCACTGACTCATACGAAATGCAAATAAAACTCTAGAGGATTTCAGTGCCAGGAGAGACTGCGTATGATAGGAAGACAATAAAAGCCTACATTTTATGGGAAAAAAAAAATGTATTTTTAGTGGAATCTAGAAGAACAGGTAAGATTAAAATATGTGAAAATGTAAGGAAAGTATATCCAGTGGGGAAAGATAGGGAGATTTAGAGAAAACATTATTATGGCTGTACCCTATGAATGAAAAAGTGAAGTAAAGGACCAAAAACGTGGATAGTGAGTTTGAGCCAGATTGTGGAGGATGTTGAATGTCAGGTGGCCTCTCATTCCTTGTTGATGAAGAATTGCCACCAACTTTTGAGCAGCAGCATAAGTGTATCAGAGGTTTGCTTTAAGAAAATTAATCCAGCCAGCCTGGTGACTCATGCCTGTAATCCCAGCTCTTTGGGAGGTTGAGGCAGTGGATCACCTGAGGTCAGGAGTTCGAGACCAGCCTGGCTAACATGGTGAATCCCCGTCTCTCCTAAAATTAGCTGGGCTTGGTGGCAGGTACCTATAATCCCAGCTATTTGGGAGGCTGAGGGAGAAGACTCGCTTGAGCCTGGGAGGCAGAGGTTGCAGTGAGCTGAAATCATGCCATTACACTCCAGCCTGGGTGACAGAGTGACAGAGAGAGATTCTGTCTCAAAAAAAAAAAAAAAAAAGAAAAAAAAATTAAATTTAATTTAAAAAGGGGAAATTGGAAGTTGTGAGACTGGTTGGAATGTAAGATAATAAAGTGATTATTGTGATTATGATTAATTATAGTGAGAACAAAGAGTTTGAAATGCATGTAATTAATACAGAGGTAGAAATAACAGGCCAATATATGACCAAAATAGAACGGGTAATAATGGACAATTCTTAACATGTTGTCTCATTAAATTCTCCAAATCATACAATTAGACAAAAAAATTATTGCCCCCATTTTATAGATTAGAAAATAGTACAAAAGATAATCCAAGTTTCTAAGTATCCGTGGTTGAGTTGGATTCAACTCTAGCAGGTGGAGGACATTCCATTTGGATAGAGTCCCCTTCAAGGTTCTGACTTAAGTCGTGGTAGCTGAAAATATTGTGATTTCAATGGGTACATATTATGAGAGAAGATAATTTGAGAAGCAATAAAAAGTTGAGTTATGATAATGTGTTTTGTTTTCCTTTGCTATGTGTATGTATATGTGTGTGTGTGTGTGTGTGTGTGTGTGTGTGTGTGTGTCTGTTTTGAAAGTCTAGAGTTCATAAATAATATTGGAAAAACCAAAACAATAGAGAATGTATGAATTTTTAAATGAAAATCCCTATTGAAATTCTTGCATTATAATCTCACTAAGTCACTTAGTTCATGATTATGATCTTCTTTACAACAGAACTTTATAATAAGCAATTGTATCCTCCTATAAAGGAGCAATATATCTTCTGTTACTTTCAAATTGCCTATACTGTAACATTAAAATCATAAAAAATAATAATGTAGAAGATTTTTAAATTTATTTTTAAATAAAGATAAAATAGGTAAAGAATTATATTTATAAACTGTGTGTGTGTAAATATAATACATAACTAAAAAATGTACATATTAGTAAAAATCTTAACTTTAGTCCTTGCATTGAGATTATGATTATATTAAATATTTTTCCTTTCTGTTTGGAGCTTTCTTGGATTTTTTAAGGGTTTGACATGCATTACTTCAGTCACTTTTTTTTTGGTAAAGAGAATTAAAATAAGAACTGTAATTATTATAGCAAGTTCACGTTCCGAATAAGTTCTGAACTGTTTCCTGAGTTATTTTTTTTAACAAGTATTGAAACGTGTGATCTCCAAGAGTTATGCCTCTTTCCTTCTTTCCTTCTTGTGATTTCCCATGTTGTAGAACTGATGATGTTTGCCTTAATCACATTTTGTTAACTATTGTGTACCCTATTGTGACAAAGAGTGATTGTTGTCTACCTAATATTTAGTTTATCCTTTTTCCTTGAAAACAGGACTTCAGTTTGATTGGGAGTGGCGCACCACCCAGTGAAAATTAAACAAAACAAACCAATAACAGCAACAATAACAATGAAAACTCCGCCTCTTAGGTCTTCCTTAAAAATAATGTGCATGTGTGACACAGTTCAGTTCACGTGCTATGTGGGAGCAGTTGGTAGAAACTTACCAAGTAAGCATCTTAAAGATGCCCTGAAGAATGCCTTTGTATTTCCTCCTTATTTCTACATGAAACAGACATGTTGACTGGAGATGCAGTATACATCTTAAAAATTAGTATTAGAAACAAATGCCTCTATTTGTATTGTGCATTCTGATTAATTTAATATTACTTATAGAGGTCTTATATCTATTAGGCCATAATAATCTGCCTCCTGTTGATACATCATAACAAATTAAGCACAAAATATGCCCCCATGTGGCAGAATGGATTGAACACTTAGATGAAGTTCCCATTCTTTCCATTAAACAGTTACAGTGTGAAAACAAATATTTCTTTTGGCCATAATTGATGTTGAGTGAGAATTTATTTTCAATGATAATTAAGCATTGGTTTTGTTCCTTTACAGGACATTTTAGCTCAGAATGATAACTCCACGTAATTATCAGAGAGAATAAAAATAATAGTGTAATGATAATGAACAATATAATAATAACTAAGGCTTACTGAATTTGGTATATGTGAACTTTATATGGGAAACATGACGTACATGATATTTAATTCTCACAATTATTACCAAGCAGTCATTTCTATTTCCGCATTTCATTAAGAAACAGAGACAAAAATAGGCTATTTAACTCACTGAAGATAACATAGCTAGGTAACGGCAAAGTCATAACTTGAGCATTCTTCTATTTGACTTCAAAGATTCATGAAAGCAACGAATCCCTACACTTTTTTTTTTTTAACCATATTTTTACTTCCTTTGGCCAGGAGATATCTCCGACTTTATCTAAAATGATGCCTACTTACGTGCATATAATGTACAAAGAGTTTAGCAGAAAAATTCTAACTTTGACCTATTCCCATAACAGTTTGAAGGGATCAGTCATTACTGCTTTAGGTCTAGCTGAGCATCAGTGCAGAGAGAATGCGTTTTTGTCTTCCTCTTCATAAGATTTGCACAGTGATAGTATTTATGACCTAAATAAGTTCAGAATTCTATTTATCATTAGAATTCTACATACGTAAAATAAAATCACCTGGCAATATATCACTGTAACTATTTTTGAACTGCGATCTTTTATTGATTTCTGAAATTTACCAGGTAGCTAGTTGTTCATCCTGTCATTATCTTTTCGTAGCCTTTCTTATCAATAGTTAAAGAAAACAAAGTCTGGATAGGCAATAAACACTGTAAATCCTCTCAGCAGACATACATTCCATAAAAACTAGATAATTAAGCAGGAATAAAGAAGTGTATATACAGTTTATTTGGGGATAACTACGTGATTATCTTTCTAATCAGTGTCTGATTTGCATTAGTTCCACCTTGGTTAGTTATTAGACACTAGGCACACTATGACTTACTTTCCTGAGCTTCAGAGAAAACAGAAAAATCTGATGTAACCAATAATAATGAAATTAAGTTTCTTAAACATACAGTGCAACTACAGAAAACATATGCCATTACAGCTGCAGCAATAAAAAATCAAATAAAATTATGAAACTTGCTGAATTATATTTGTACAGTTTTAGCACTTTTTTGCTACCTAAATTTAATACTAAGAAGTTGATTTTCATAAGTGCTGTTTTGGAAGAATTTCGAGGTCAGCAGTCTAGTGTTCCACATCTGTTAGAAAACCCTACCCAGGGAGTGGCTTTAGCACTAGACACATGATTAGGCACTGAGAGATGCACGGCATTTAGTAATACCATTAAAATATTCTACACTGTACAATGGCAACAGATGTCTTACGTTCTAACAACTAATCAAACAGTAAATCAACCAACATAGAAAACACATCTGGAATCCTAGAAATGGAAGAATTTAGTCATATATCATTCCGTGTTATATCTAATTTGTGTTAATTTGTAAAATGCTGTGCTGGATGTTTTTATGTAAATGAAGTCAAATATACATTTTACTCTCTGATCTCCAAAGCCATTTACTACAGAAACCCCTTTGTCAGGTTCTGAAGTGCTTCTTCCCGGGCCTGAGATAACTAAAGCTTTCTGAAATAATTCTCCTTATTAAAGCAATATGTTCAAAGTGAGCAATGTAAGTCCTCAGGGAACACTGCTGAGCAAGTAATGGTCTGATGGTGAGTTGATGGACTGTAATAATGGTCCCAGCCAATCCGGAAGGAGAACTGACAGCAGTTCAATTTGTAATGTATTTCATATGTAGAACATATTCAGAAAAGAGTCCTAAATATTATTATTTTACATCTGTCAATTAAACTATGCAAATCATGGTATTATAGCTTTGAATTAAACTTCAGCCATCAACCTCTAATCATTGGGAATGTTCCTATCTACATATGAATTATAATCATAAGGAAAGATAGATCTATATAGAATATATTTTCAATTTGTCTTTACTTACAATATTAACTTAATTTGACTTTCCAGAAATGTATTTCTTGGAAAGAGGGAGACTTTAATACAGTTTTAAATACTAAAAAGTGTTAAGTATTTATAAGTCTTTAAAGTCTTTCCAAATGTTCTGCAATTTCTTTACAACACCGTTGGGAACGAGTGAAATACTATATTTTAATAAAATCATAACTAAATTATTCTAAGTGTATGATTATAATAACACAATACAGATTTAGAAAAGCTTGCAGTCCTAATGAACTCTAGTGTTTAAACTGACTTATTTTTTCATCTCTTTGTCAATTCTACCTGAAAATATTGTTCATGCATATTTGTTTATCCATTGTGAATAAAAGAGAGTAAATAAATATAAGTTATTGCTCTATGTGATTTTCTTTTGTAAATACAATGAATATTTATTCAAGCATCTTAAATTGCTTATCTGGTGATATAATTCACTAATAGGACAAAAATGAGGAGAAAATTCTAGCTATTATCAAACAACTTGCAAGTTATTTTTAATCCTGGGCATTCTTAACATGTACTTTAAACTTTGAATTCAAATTTAACCCTGAATTGTTGTTGTGATTTTTATCTTTTGAATTTAAATGCAGCATAAAATAACTTTCAGGATTCCCCTAACAAAACATAGCAGTAAGCCCTTATGTTCTTTGTGATGTTTAGAATTTCTCTTCATACTGTTATTTAACTTTACTTAGACAGGAAAGGTAGATAATTAGCCCTTCCCCGTTAGCATGCCATTTTCAGTTTATCTATTTTATTCCACTTCTCTCCTCTGGAACATCTAGCCATAAGAGTTCTAGAAGTACCACAAAATGCTCTGTAGCATCAAGTTTTAAATGTGCTGAAACATAAGTATTAACAAACTTATATTGTTTGAAACACAAAAATTAACTTATAAAGTCAATTTCCATGAAATTCTTATATTTAATAAATGCTTTAGTTTTTCCCACATAATAAACAATTAAATTTTGTCTAAATACAGTTTACATAAGAGAAAGAAATAGTGCATTTTCAGTCGATATATATACAACTAGTATTCTAAACGGTCACCTTCTGGGGAGCAAATATTTAGAAGAAAAAAAAAGAAAGCAAGAAACTAAGATAATCTCTAGCTATTAGGCACGGGAACTTTATAGTCTTTGTACAATCATAGAGACCTTAATGATCCCTTGATACTATTCATCCTTCTTATAATTTTCATAAGCTTGTCAAGTCCTGCACTTTACCTCGCTTACAGAAGTGACCTTGAACCTGAATGATGCCCAGATTTTTATTTCACAGCAGTAATAAAAAGCGATGTCACAAAGGTACTTAATAAAAATGGATGTGAGATTTTACTGGAGATAGGGGACCTGCCAGATCAAAGCATATCCATTTATGAATGTTATAAACTCTTGATAAAATGAGTTGTCATGTGATGGCATGTTTATTTCAGGAGTAGGGATGAAAAGATAATTTTTTAATTAAAAATAAAAACTTTCTGCCAGCAGGTGGGTAATAGTGGTGAGGGAATCTGGCTAACAGCTGGACATTATTAAATATATATTAACTTGAGCACCTCATTGGTGATTCTTTAATAAAGTTATCCGGATTTTTTTCCACTTTTATTGCTAGTCTGGAAGGATCATACATTTGCACTCACATGGACAATAAAGATGTAGAGTTTAAAAACTGTATTTTTTATAATTGTTCTAATTTTTCTCGTAAACCTCCCACATTTTATTAGAAATCCATAAACTTACCAATAGGAGTAACTTAGTCTGTCGCAGTTAAGCTTTCAGTCAATGTAAAGTTCCAGTCCCTAAGAGACTGTTTTCCCCTCCTATCCTTCTGAAATGCATGTTTGTGAGGGGAAGAGTTCTAGTTCTCATGGCCCTGGGGAAGGTAAAGGCTTGTCTGTGGCTGATTCTCTGCTCATCTCTGCTGTTTGTTCTCACTCTGAATGTCAAAACTGACTGTGGACTCTTATTTTTCTTTCTATGCCTGCTATAATAACAGCAAGGTTCTACAAAACAAATAATGCAACCAAAACAGTATTATTATCCCCATCATATTTGATTATTCTGAGCTTTATGTGATCGTTTCCAAGTAACTTTTTCCCTTTCTTCAAACCACGCTAGATAAATGGCGTGATTTTTGGCATGATTTTCCTGACATGATTTTTTCTCCCTGGTTAGCTCCTTCTTATTTTTCATTTCTAAACTGAAATACCAACTTAGATCAACTCAGTATCGATTTGAAAGAGACCACTTCCAGCCAATTTAATTATCATATGAATCAGCACAATTTCATCTCAAAAGGGTGAAACTAAAAATGGTCTAAACAAACAAAAAGATGAAAAGATGAAGTTATTAGCTCACATGGGTAAACTTCGAGAAGGCCAGAGGTCTCATTGATGACTGCCCGCAAAGACTTGAAAATCCTAAGAACTCCCTTCATCTCCTGTCTCTCTGTGCCGCTCTCAGCATTAATTTCATTCTTCTGAAAAGCTTCTCCATGAGATAAGCAATTATTTCCTTGGTTATCCCTGAAGATGTGGTGCACTTAATGAAAAATAACAGGGAAGCACTTCAGTGTGTTCATTTTGGGTCATTCACCTGCCTTCTGGCAGGTAGGCAGTTTCCAGTGTAGGTCATACCAGATTCATGTATTTTGAAAAACTTTTTCACAGAGAAGCTAGAACTAGGGGAAGGTATTGAAATACACATCAGAAAAATTCATACTCCAAAGTAGGAGTAATTATTTCATTGTCAATTCTTTTAATAGAACATACACATTTTTCCTCATTTATTACAAAATCTTTCAGTCTTCACAGATTTCTACCTCAGCATAAGTACTCTTCTTAATTTTTTTAGGAAAATGTCACAAGTTCATGTCTCTCCAAGCTTAAAACAAACATGACTTGGATGTGCTTACTCCTCCCACATCATCACTTCAACTGTGTGGGTTCTATTCATGTTTCTGAAAACATGCCATCCTCTTTCCTGTCTGACACCTTTTAACCACACTTTTCCTCTTCCTGGCATGATTTTTCTTCCTGGTTAGCTCCTTCTTATCCTAGCTTATCATTTCTAAGCTAAAATACTATTCAAATAAACTGAATATCAACTTGAAAGAGACCATCTCTTGCCACTTAAATCATAATCTTTGTCTGTTAATGTATTTATTATTTGTCTATGTCATTGGACTGTAACACCCACAAATATAAGGACTAGGCCTCTGAGCTACCATTCTGTCTGCAGAGGTTTGCATCAATCGAGTCAGCCAATAGTAAGCTCTAAAAAGCCATTTGTCAATTTCTTTAATTAATTATTAAATCTGTTTGACCCTTTTTTATCTTTAATCAGTTGCAGGCCTTCCTCTTCTTTAGCACTCACCTTCTTTGACCACCGTGTCGATAATCTTTGGCTTTCTATTGTTAACCTGGCTCTAACTGCTTTTGTTTTCTTCCCCCTCGGAAAATATTAGTTTTCTGTCAATCCTTATTTTCTTCTCAAACTATGTGTTCTGATAAAATTTTATTCTTGTTTATGGTTTTGACTACTGCTTGTATGCTTTTGATTCACAAATGTCTTTGGCTCTCTTGATCTTCAGAATGAGTCTATTATATATCTATTATATCTCTTGAATATTCATAGAAGGAATATAGCATAAACTGACCCTGGTTTCTGTCTCATTGAAAGCAAACGTTATGAGGCCAGTCACCCAAGACAGAAGCCTTGGAGTTTCATCCAGCAATCTTACCCCATTCCATCGTTTGCTAATTATGTTTATACTCACATACTTAGTCACCAATACTAAGCTGTATTAATTTTGCCTCTATATGACTCTAAAACTTATCCTTTCTTCTATAAACAGTTCCAAACTTGTCCCCTTACCCCATAGTATCTATTGTCCAGATGATAAATACTGCATACTGCCACCAGAGTGGGTTTTCTTATCATAAACTTGCCTTTGACAGGATTGAAATATAGCCATTTAATTTTTTTTCCATTTGCCTTCAGAATCTTCCTTATTTAAGCTACATAAAATCAATTAGAAACAAACACAGTTGGTGTTCAATCAAAACCAAATCATTTAATGTCTTATATTGTTATTATATAATACATTAAAATACTTATATCTTAAATATTTTAAGTTATTTTATATCTCTGTGTCATTTACCCATTTTTCAGTCAGTTGTCTAATCTTAAAATTACCAATCCAGATTTAATTATGGATCCCCTTTCCTGTAACATTTCTGAACTACTGCATCTCAAAAGTACTCAACTGTGTCTTGTCTTTACTGTTATAATGTTGCGTGCTTCTACTATTACAGCATTTACCACACTGTGTCATAATTATTAATCCAAATTCCTCATGTATCCTTTGCACTTGCCATCATCTGGTTAAAATCAAACCTAACACTTGTTACAATTCAAGGTGACCGCTCAAGTTCTTCAATGAAGTGGACTTGTCTGGTTTAAAAGAACAGAGCTCAGTCAAAAAACATTTCAGGTAAAAAGGAGGCTTAATATTAATGCAACCCAGATATAAACTCAAAAACTCCACTTTTTTAAATTCAAGAAAAGTTACATCAAATTCCTCACTTCTAAGATCTGGAGATGTCTGAACTGTTCCCCCAAAGTTTCCAAGAGTTTCTTGGATGGAGAGGTGGGGGAAGGAAACAAATAACACTCTCAGGGCTCCAACTGACTGATTCCTTCAAGGAAGTTACCATATTAATATGAACCTGAAATCCCACCTTTTTTCATTGCCTTCCCTCAGACACACACATAAACAAATATATAACCTCTCTCACACACACACAAAAAGATAATTAGCTTAATAGATAGTGATGAAGTGCTAGAGGAGAGAGGGGATATTATATTGCACTACAAAACAAATTTACAATTTCTTTTTGAAAGTTATTTTATTGAAAATTTCTTTAAACTGCACCTCCATCTGCAATATCTTTCTTGGCTCTTTTAACTTTTCTGCAATCTTTAACCTCTACCTATTTGTTCCTCTTTGACAACCCTTTTTCATTGGGTTTTCCCTGGAGCTCCAAACTCCTCTTTTTCTATTAACAAGAATTGTGAGTTCAATACAGTCTGTGTTTTTAAACTTTTACCTCCCAAGCCCAGTTTATGGCACTCTGGTCTAGCAGCCCAAATGGAATAAGACAAATAGAACGCAGAAACCAAAGCATTTTTCTTTCTTTCTAGTTTTTCAGTGGCTTTGGTCTCTGCTTCTCTTTTAAATATGTTTTATTAATCATTTTGCACATGATAAATGACACACACATAATGATCACCCCAAAATGGTGATCTAGAATCCCAAATATATGGGTTGTGCCCATTCATTTTAAGTTTCTAGGAGAGAAAATGAAGTTAACCCATCTTCGTCAAGGGTCCACCCCAAGGGCAATGACCTATATTTGAGATGAATAGGTTCTCTAAATGAAAAGAAAATTATTGACCTCTTTATAAACTATCCTTTTTATTATCGTGCACTTGGCCTCTGAGAAATGCTACTTGTTTATCTTTTATCTAACACTCAGCACAGTCTTGTAGTATTCTAGGGTTTATGTTACTTATTTACTGCACTATTCTTGCACATTTAAATGGTTTTCTGATTATTTAATAAAAAAATTTCTTGCGGAAAATACTGAAAAAGCAATGAAAGATGAAATTGTTAGTTACACAGGACTAGAGAATGAGAGTATAATAAGGGGAAAGATAGAATATGCCAACAGAAATATATAGAAAATAAGTAACATTCCCATTAATCGTTCTTTATCTAAAGGATTGTGAGAATGAGTATTACAAACATTTCTTTCTATATGTACAACTTAGTCTTAGAAGTAGTTTTTAGATACTTCTCCAAAAGTCCTCAAAACATATCTGTCTCTTACCCTATGCCAAACTTTTAAGTGTTTCATTTATTAATTTTTCTAAAGCTCTTTAATAATTTTATTTTTCCTAGCTTTTATAAATTTGATTTAATTTTGAAGCAATCTATGCAATGCAATCAGTATACATTTGGGAAAATCTGTTTGTAAAGACTGCACACTGAAACACATTTTATTGTGACTCAAGGTATTTAATTTTACAATTTCATGAAGAACACTGAATAGAAGAATAACCAGAAGAAACAGGAAGAAGAAATTATTTAAGTATAGATATACACAATTTTTAAATCTTGATTCTCAGTCATGCTTGTTGCCAACCAAAAGTCTAGCCAGATCTTAATAATTTGAATGCATTAGTAACGAAAAAATTAGACCAACCATACTTGAATGTGAGAAAAGTGATTGGCAGCTTTCAGGGAAACTAAACCTTCACTACAGGAAATGAATGTCATTCCATTTTGATTTTACAAACAAATAGCTTAATTGAAAAGATTCTTAGTGTGTTGGAAAAGCTAAGCTACATTACATATTTATTGTTCCATAGACAATTCCTAAAGGAAGACTTGATAATGGAAAATCTAGCTAATAATCCTGAAATTAATCTGCATTCAAAATATTTATAGTTTTTCAGAAATTGGTTAGAATGTTAGTTTTTAAGTGCATGAATATGTGTGTGTGCACACATTTGTTATACATATGACATCATTTTTTTCAACTAAAAGTAATTTGTATTCTTTACTTATTTTATATATATTATAAATATATTAACATATTACTGATATAAGATATATGTAGGAATGGGTATGTGTTTATAAATATTTGTCTATTCACATATTTTATTTATTTATTTATATATTTATTTTTATTTTACATTTTATAAATATAAGGTCTTGCTATGTTGGCAGGCTGATCTTGAACTCTTGGCCTCATGCAATTCTCCTGCCACATCCTCCCAAAGTACTGGCATTACAGGTGTGAGCCACTGCACCTGGCTATTCATGTATTTTACATAACTGCTTTTCTAAATATTTCTACGTTTTTGGGAACCCTACTCTATTGTTTTTACAATCTACTTTCAGAAACCTACTCTTAAGTGATGAATATTAAAATGAACAAATATTCTTCCACAATTTTCTCTTCTAAATGACTCCCAGAAATTTCCTAAGGAAATTATTATGCCTTCCATTTAAAACAGTGTGAAAACCAAAGAACCGGTTAATATTTGTTTAATAAACTTTTGTTAAAATTTAAATTTTAAATAATTATTTGACATGACACTAAAACTGTTTATAGATAAGCATTGTTATAGGCGAGTTTGCCAAATGAGTTACATTTGACTTGTAGCCGTTGTCACACTGGCTGTTTGTTCTTCTGTCTCTCTGTGTGACAATTCCAAATTTCCTAGAGACCACATGGAGGACTTTCTGGAATTGTCCTATACTTGACATCTTATCCCTAACACATCTCCTCATCAAAATGTATCTTACCAATGCTTCCCAGTTTATTGATGCCAAGCTCTTTGCACTCCAAGTTTATTTTCTTGTTAAACATTTTGGTTTCACATATCTAGACAAACAGATTAAATTGACTTACCATAGAGTGGTACACATTCTAGAATCACTGTTTGGTCAAAAAGAAATACGAAGCATTTCCATTCTTTGTTTAGGGCATTTGAAAGACATGTCAAGTACAACATAATTTACAGTCCTCTACTATTATTATATTTTTCTCCTACTCTGTAGGTTGTCTGTTTATTGATTATTTCTTTTGCTGTGTGGAAGCTTTTTAGTATAATTAGGTCACATTTATTATTTTTGTTTTTGTTGCATTTGCTTTGGGGGTCTTAGTCATAAATTATTTACCTAAGCCAATATCTAGAAGAGTTTTTCTGATATTATTTTCCAGAAATTTTATGATTTCAGGTCTTCGATTTAAGTCTTTGATCTATCTTGCATTCATTTTTGTATAAGGTAAGATATGAGTATCCAGTTTCATTCTTCTATATGTGGCTTGTCAGTTTTGCCAGCACCATTTATTGAACAGGGTATCCTTTCCCCAGTTTATGTTTTTGTATGTTTTGTTGAAGATCAGTTGGCTTATTTGCTGTTTTATCTGATATTTTTAAAAAGTCTACATGTGTCTTTATGGGTAAGGTGAGTTTCTTGTAGGCAGCAGATAGTTTGATCACAGCTGTATTCATTTTACCAATCTATATCTTTCAAGTAGAATATTTAATCTATTTATATTTAAAGTTAATATTGATATGCAAGGTTTTGTTCCTGTCATATTGTTAATTGTTTTCAAGTTTTTAAAATAAATTCATTGTTTTATTATTTTTGTCTTTTTGACTTTGTGGTTTGATGAGAATCTGTTGTCAATTTGATTCCTTTCTCTTTTGCCTTTGTGTGATTGGTTTATAAGAGCTCTAAGTTTTATATTATCATGGGTTTTTATGATGGTGAATATCTACCTTTAATTTCCATGTTTAAGATCCTTTCCAGCACTTCCTGTAGGACTGGTCTTGTGGTGATAGATTCCCGCATTATTAGCTTCTTCAGGAAAAACACTTTCTCCTTCATTTATTAAGCTTCTTTGGCTGTATATAAAACTTTTGGGTGATGGGTTTTTTGTTTGTTTGCTTGCTTGCTTGCTTGTTTTCAGCACTTTAAAAATGTGTCTTCTGACCTGTAATATTTCTGCTGAAAAGTCTTCTGTTAGCCTGAAGGTGTTTCCTTTATAGGTATGTAGATGCTTTTCTCTTACTAATTTTAAACTTATTTCTTTCACTTTGACTTTAGGCATTCTGAGCATAATATGCCATAGTGAAGTCCTTTTGGCAACGTCTTTTCCCAGGGATTGCTGGGTCTCCTGTGTCTGAATGTGTGTCTCTCTTGCTAGACGTAGGAAGTTTTCATTGATTATTCCTTTTAACATGTTTTTTAAACCTCTTGATCTCTCTTCCTCTTTGGAAATACGAATAATCATAAGGACAGTTGCTTTATGTAGTCCCAGACATCTTGAAGGCCTTGCTTATTCTTTCACATTCTTTTCTTTCTTATTTTTGTCTGACTGGATTATTTCAAAAATATCTGTTCAAGTTTTACATTTTTTGTGGGGGAGGGTGTGTATGTGTGTGTATGTGTTTGATATAGTCAATTATTGAAGTATTTGAATGTGCCTTGTATTTCCTTCAGTGAATTTTTTAGCTCCAGAATTTCTGCTTGGTTAGGATAGCCTGGTTCCCTGTCACTTCTTGTCCAGGTGGTAGCTAGCACTACATCAGCCTTAACTTGGCCAGGAGGCAATGGAGTGCAGTGCAGCTTTAAACTCTCAAAATGGCCTCAAACCAGAGAGGGCAGGGTAACTTCAAGGCAAGTAGCATAGGCAAGAAGCTCTGGGGAGTGCACTTCACTCACATCTCAGTCTTAATATCAGCCCACAGTAGGGTGATAGGGACCCCCTTGCAGTGCGTGGGAGCACCTGGTTTCCCCTCTCCATCCACAGTACAGTGGCAGCAGCCATGTTTGTAGATCCCCTGTATCTATACTCTCAAAATGGATGCCAACTGAGGATAGACTAGGCTCAGATGCCTGTAAGATTCTATTTTGGGTGCCCTTTCTGGAGTAAAGTCTCTCTGCAATCTTTAGGCATCTCTGTATGTCAGGCTGAAGTCCCTATGGATCAAAATTTTCTCTCATAGCCATGATTATAAAATCTGAGCCTAGAGGATTTCTCTCTTACTGTTATTCCTATGTGTAGGAGCCTCTCACGGCAGCTGGGCAAGCTGCCTTGAACTCTCTACTTACTTCTGGTGCTTCCTGTTTCTTCTCTAGTGAACGCAGGCATTTTCTCCTAAACTATCTGAAATGTGAATATATACTTACTATCCTGGTTCCCCTCTGTGGAGGAGGCACATACTAATTGCATGTAGTCAACCATCTTTCATATTTTCAAGTTTATATTATTAAACACAATACTAGCCCACTATAAGTAGGTTTTTAAAAACAGAAGAAGGATGTATTTGTACACAATAATCCAATAAATTTGAATAATACCAGACTGTCTTCAGCATGTCATTCACTATTCCAATGCCAATAACCTCTGTTCTGTCAAACTGGTGTACTTATTATGCCAAGACATGCTCACACTCTGAATTTGGCTTTCTTTATAATATTGACATCATCTAGAATACTCTCTCCATCTTTGTCTTCTAAAATCCTATTATTTAGTATAAAACTATCGGAAATGGAACTTACATTACAGAGCTTTTTTTTTTTGAACTTTAACCATACAGATATAAGCTTGTTCTTTCTCTTCCTAAATTTCAAAAGCACATTTCCCAAAATCATCTTCACAATTTTATTTTTACTTTGTGTAGTGCTTATTGAACTTCATTTCAGAATTACATGTATACAATCTTGAAAAGAAATAATTCCATTAACACCGTATGTCTCACTTGACTTGCTATTTTTCCCTTTATTATCTCTAAACAGATGAATGAAAGAAAGAATGTTTAGAATTAAACTGATGAGAGATAATCAAATAGTAGTTTCTACACCTTTAAAATTCTAGTTTACGTAATGTTGACATACTTTATTTTAAATACAAATAATGCCTAAAAACCCTTATTTATACATTTTCTTATTGTAAAACTAAGTAGTTTCATAACTTTGGACACCTTTCTGCAGTTCTTATATTGTGTATCATATATTTGGTAGAAAGCAATACTAAAATCTAGAAAACATTTTTCCAAGGTTGTATTTTAGCTGAAAATATCATTTCTCAGTATTGTGTCTGCAATCTCTAAGAAGCCATAACTTGTAGAATGAGGAAGAAACAATATTTATTGTATTACTTGGTAGGACTAAAGTATTATACTTGGTATTTACAGAGATTACTTCATAATTTGGCACAACTTTGGAATGTAGATATCTTCATTTTTGTACTATCTCTGAGAAATAATAAATGCCTTATTCAATATAACACAGCCTCTTAGAGTTCTATGTGAGATTAGGATACAAGTCTGTGATTTTTACTATATATCTGTCTTATCTAGAGGAGCATCCTACTCATTTTAAAGATGAACACCTAAAATTAATGGTGGATTTGGGTAGCAAAAATATCAGAACATATTTCCATTTATTTACATGGTTGTTAGCTACTTTGTGGATATTTTCATACCAATGAAATAAATTGTTATTCATTTCTTGTTTGATTCTATTGTGTTCAGAAAAGAAACTTTGTATGATTTTAGTTCTTTAAATTGTTGAGATTGGTCTTAAGTCCCAGGATAGGGTCTATATCTTTATATATTCTGTATATTCTGTGGATGCATGAAAAGAATGGGTATTCTGATGTTGATGTGTGAATTGTCCCGTTAAGGTCTATTTGATACTATTGGGTAATGACGTTGTTGAATTCTTCTGTATCCTTGTTGATCTTCTTTTTTGTTGTTCTGTCAATTGTTGAAAGGAGGGTATTGACTTCTCCAACTATCTTTGTGGAAATGTCTGTTTCTCCTCTCATTTCTATCAGTTTTTGCTTCACATAATTTTCAGCTTTGTTATATGTTACATACACACTTAGCATTACTATGATTTCTTTATGGGTTGTCACTTCATTATGTAATATCTCTCTTAGTCTGGCAGATTTCCTTATCCTTAAATTTATTTCATTTGGTATTAATGTAACCACTTTGCTTTTTTAAAATTGTACAACATAATGATATCTAATATAGTTACAGGGATGCATAATCATCACTGTAATCATAATTATCAATAAAATATTACAATAGTATATTATAATATAGTACTAATTAATTATTACATTATATTTTACTATTATACATAGTATATGTTATAATATATTAGAATAATCATAATAATACAAGTAATAATTTAAATGGCATCCTGATCTTGATGTCAGTGTTGCTCAAGTGGGGGTACTGACTTGCTGGCCTTCTTTGTTGCTTCATACACTGCTGCTGACACCAGAAAACTTCACAATTCCCAGACCCCCAGGGATATTGTAGATTCAACCATGGGGACTAGTGGTTAATTCAAAGGGGCAAGGGTATACATACTTTATTCCTGGGGCCTGCAGAACACCAGCCAAAGTGACTCAATTACTAAATGTCAAACACTCAGCTAGTCTACTCGGGTCTTACTAAATTCTGCTTCATATCAATATGAGAAGGGACTAAATTTGGACAGGGAGTTAACTGTCCCAAGGATAGGCTGCTAGAGCTCTCTGAAATACAAACTCAGATGCCTCCACAAGGGACTTACTGAGAAATTTTGACAGAAGAGATGGCCACTGTATTAAGCCATTCTTGCTTTGCTATAAATAAATATCCAAGGCTGGATAATTTATTAAGAAAATAAGTTAAATTGGCTAACAGTTCTGCAGACTGCACAGGAAGCATGGCATCAGTATCTGCTCAGCTACTGCTGGGGCTTCAAGGAGCTTTCACTCATGGTGGAAGGCGATGCAGGATCAGGAATGTCACATGGCGAGAGCAGGAGCAAGAGAGAGAGTGGGAGGTGCCACACACTTTTAAACAAGTAGATTTCACATGATCTCACTGAGTGATAACTAACTTACTAACTTATCACCAAGAGGATGGTGTTAAAGCATTCATGAGGGATCTGAACCCATGAACCACTCACCTCCCACCAGGTCCCACCTCCAACGCCGGGAATTACATTTCAACATGAGATCTGGAGGGGACAAGTATCCAGGCCATATCAGCCACCTATAAGGCAAGTTACCAAGACTCCTGTCCTCTTCTGTAAACACCCGAAGGTCCACATTATAAATCACAGAAAGATGGCAAAAACAGAATGACAGCTTCACACAGCTAGAAACCCAAAACAAGGGAAATAAGTGGGGAGGTGATTAGGAATAGAGTGGACAGTGTGAAAAGAAAAAGCAGAGCCATATGTGATGGTTAATACCAAGTGTCAACTTGATTGAATTGAAGGATGAAAAGTATCGATCCTGGGTGTGTCTGTAAGGGTATTGCCAAAGGAGATTAACATTTGAGTCAGTGGGCTGGGGAAGGCAGACTCACCCTTAATCCGGTGGGCACAATCTAATCAGCTGCCAGCAAATATAAACAGGCAGAAAAAAGTGAAAAGGCAAGACTGGCCTGCCCTACCAGCCTACATCTTTCTCCTGTGCTGCATGCTTCCTGCCTTAAAACATCGTACTCCAAGTTCTTCACTTTTGAGACTCGGAATGGCTCTCCTTGCTCCTCGAGCTTGAAGACAGCCTATTGTGGGATCTTGTGATCATGTAAGTTAATACTTAATACACTCCCTCTTGTGTATATGTATCTATCCTTTTAGTTCAGTCCTTCTAGGGAACCTTAACTAATATACCATATCAAAGAGAAAATTCAGAGTTACATTACCGTGTGGTTTCAATCCAACCGTCTGTGTGCTCTGAGACCTAGTGCTTTTCTGTTATACAACTATCCTACTTATGGCTCTGTTGAAATAGTAGCCTAATTATCAGAGTTGCAAGGGAAAACACTCCTGTACCTTTTGCCACAACAAAAGGGTTAGTTCAATCAAAACGTAAGCCAGGCCCAGGGTCTTTAAAACATACAACCCTTACTGTGGAGGAGATTCCTAACCCTGACCATACTAATTGGAAATTCTCTAGAGAAAAAAATATTAAATATATTATATATGTATATTTTATATATAATATATAATGTCATGCTATTTTATATGTATTATATATAAATATATAATAGTGTATAATATATGTAATATATGTATAAATATATATAATTTGTATACATAACATATAATTTATATTATATAATATATATGTTATGACTACTGCAAAAAGATGACATCAAAATATATCCAGTGCAAAAAATCAACAACAATAACACCAAAGAAAGAAGGAAGCCTAAATACAAGGAGGGAAAGTCTATGTGGGGTGTGTGTGGTGTGTGTGTGTGTGTGTGTGTGTGTTTGTGTTAGAGAGAGAGCGCGATTTGTTATCAAAGTGAAACAATGGTTGACAATTTGACCCATTTGGAAATACAAAGTTTAGAAAAAATAATTTATATAAGAAACATATTTAAAAGGGTGCTGATTGGCTTTTATTTTTCTGTAACATCAGTTGTTAATTAACTTAACTTTTACTATAATTCACCAATTGGCAAAGATTTGTGGACTTAATTCTGGAGCTCAAATTACAATTATATCTGGGGTCCCACTGAATATAAACATGTTATCTTCTATAATCTGAGGAAAATAACTAAATATAAAATGGAGGAAATATAAGTATACCTCACTTTAACTGTAGCCGTGCCTAAATTTCCCGAGATAATAGTACCCAATGTCCTAAAATATCTCATAGTGGGCGTAGAATCACTGATACAATGACTGACAAATTAAAATTGAATTAAATATTTGGAACTTTTACAAATTGATATGACAAAATATTACTTATAGATTCTGGTTAAAATAGTTAATATGACCTAATGTCAGTAAAACAGGAATTTAAAGAATCAAAACTCACTCTATAAGTCTTAATTAGCTTTTCCATTTGACAGTTTTACCCATTCTTTATTCTTTATTCATTCATTTATTTATTTTTCAACTTTCATTTTAGATTCACAGGGTATACATGCAGGTTAGTTACATGGGTATATTGTAAGATGCTGAGGTTTGGGGTAGAAAGTATCCTGTCACCCAGGTACTGAGCATAGTACCCAAAAGTTTTTCAATACTTACCTCCCTCCCTCCCTACCTCAACTCTTTAATAGTGCCTAGTTTCTACTGTTGTTGTCTTTCTGTCCCTGAACACCCAATGTTCACCTCCTGCTTATAAGAGATAACATGCAGTATTTGATTTTCTGTTCCTGCATTAATTCACTTTGGACAATGGCCTCCAGCTGCATCCACATTGCTGCAAGGGACACAATTTCATTCTTCTTTCTGGCTGTATAACACTCCATGGTGTACATGTACCATATATTCTTTACTCAGTCCACTGGTGATGGGCACCTAGGTTGATTCCATGCTTTTGGTACTGTAAATAGTGCTACAATGAATATGGGAATGCAGATGTCTTTTGGTAAAATGATTTGTTTTCTTTGGGATATAAATCCAGTAATGGGATTGCTGGGTAGAATGGTGGTTCTTTTCTAAGTTCTTTAAGAAATCATCAGCTGCTTTTCACAATAGCTAGATTAATTTTTCTTTCCACGAACAGTGTATAAATGTTTGCTTTCACCTGCAGCCTCACCAATGTCTGTGTTTTTTGGTGCTTTAATAATATCCATTCTGACTGTGTGAGATGGTATTTCATTGTGAATTTCATTTCCATTTCTCTGATAAATAGTGATGTTGACCAATTTTTCATGTCTGTTAGTTGCGTGTATGTCTTCTTTTCAGAAGTGTCTGTTCTTTTTAATGTGTTATTTGGTTTTTGCTTATTCGGTTGCTTAATTTCTTCATAGAGTCTGAATATTAGACCTTTGTCAGATATATATTTGTGAATATTTTCTCCCTATTTGTAGGTTATATGTTTACTCTGTTGATTGTTTCTTTCACTGTAAAGAAGCTCTTTAGTTTAATTCGTTTCTGTTTCTCACTTTTTCTTTTCATTGCAATTGCTTTCAAAGACTTAATAATAAATTCTTTCTTAGGGCTGATAGCCAGATGGTGTTTCCTGGGTTTTTGTCTAGAATTCTTATAGTTTGAATATTTACACATAACTCTTTAATCCATCTTGAGTTAATTTTGTATATAATGAAAAGTTGGGGTCCAGTTTCATTTCTTTTTGACATGGTTTGCCAGCTCTCTCAGTACCATTTATTGAATAGGGAGTTCTTTCTGCATTGCTTATTTTTGTCAAATTTGTCAAAGATCAGATGGCTTTGGGAATAATGTCTTATTTTTGGATTCTCTATTCTGCTCCATTGGTATATGTGTCTGTTTTTATACCAGTACCATTCTGCTTTGATTGCTGTAACCTTATAGTACACTTTGTAGTTAGATAATGGGATGCCTCCAGCTTTGTTCTTTTTGCTTAGAATTATTTTGGATATTTGGGCTATGTTTAGATTCCATAAAATTTTAGAATTTTATTTTCTATTTCTGTGAAAAATGACGTTTGTTGTTTGACAGGAATAGGTTTGAATCTGTAGATCCCTCTGGACAATATGGCCATTTTGATGATATTGATTCTTCCAGTCCATGAGCATGGGAAGTTTTTCCCATTTATTTGTGTCCTCTATGATATCTTTCAGTAGTGTTTTATAATTTTCCTCATAAAGATTATTTGCCACCTGGTTAGATGTTTTCCTAGGTATTTACTTTTTTGTGTGTCTGTTGTAAATGGGATAGCATTCTTGATGTGGGTCTCAGCTTGAACATTACTGGCATATAAAAATGCTACTGATATTTGTATGTTGATTTTGTACCTTGAAACTTTCCCGAAGTGGTTTATCTGTTCCAAGGGCCTTTAGGCCATCTCTTTAGGGATTTTTAGATACTGATTTATATCATCAGTGAAGAGAAATACTTTGACTTATTCTTTTTCTATTTGGATGCCTTTAACTTTTTTCTCTTGCCGTATTTCCCTGGCTAGAACTTCTACTACTGTGTTGAAGTTTTTCCAGTTCTCAAGGGAATGCTTCCAGTTTTTGACTATTTAGTGTGATGTTAGCTTTGGGATTGTCATAGATGGCTCTTATTATTTTGAGGTGTGTTCCTTTGATGCCTAATTTGTTGAGGGTTTTTATCGTCAAGGTGCATTATTAGTCTGTTATCACATTGCTGTGAAGAAATACCTAAGACTGAACAATTTATGAAGAAGACAAGTTTAATTGGTTCATGGTTCTGCAGGCTGTACAAGAAACATGGCAGCATCTGTTTGGCTTCAATAATGGCAGAAGGTGAAGAGGAAGCTGACATTTCATGTGGCCGAAGCAGGAGGAAGAGAGATAGAGCCAGGAGGTGCCACACACTTTTAAACAGCCAGATCTCATGAGAACTCTATCCCAAGAGTGCAGTAGGGGGATGGTGCTAACCCATTAGAAACCACCCCACAATCCAATCACCTTTCACCAGAACCCACTTCCAACAATGAAAATCACAATTTGACATGAGATTTGGTCAGGGACACAGATCCAAACCGTATGAAAAGGATGTTGGATTGTATTGAAAGCTTTTTCTGCAACCATTAAGATGATCATATAGCTTTTGTTTTAATTGCTTATATGGTAAGTCACATTTACTGATTTGCATATGTTGAAACAACCTTGCATCCCACGAATGAAGTGTGTTTAATCATGATGACTTAAATTTTTAATGTGCTGTTGGATTCAGTTTGCTTGTACTTTGTTGAGGATGTTTGCACTCATGTCCATCAGGATGATTGGCCTATAGTTTTCTTTCTTCATTGTATCTTTGCCAGGTTTTAGTATCAGGATGATGTTGACTTCACAGAATGAATTAGGAAGGAGTCCCTCCTCCTAAATTTTTTGGAATGGTTTCTGTAGAATCAGTACCATGTCTTCTTTGTATGTCTGGCAGAATTCAGCTGTGAATCCATCTGGCCAAGAACTTTTTTTTTAGTTGGTAGGGTGTTTATACTTATTCAATTTTAGAATGTGAAATTGGTCTGTTCAGGGTTTCTATTTTTCCCTGATTTAACCATGGGGAATTCTGTGCTTCCAAGAATTTATCCATTTCATCTGCATTTTCTATTTTGTATGTGTAAAGGTGTTCATAGTAGACTTTGAGGATCTTTTATATTTTTGTGTGGTCAGTGGTAATGTGTTCTTTGTCATTTCGGATTGTGCTTATTTTAATATTTTCTCTTTTTCTGTTTGTAAATGTATATATCAGTGTACATCCTTTCAGAGGATGTACACTGATATGCAAGATAAAATATATAAAAGATAAAATATCTTGATGTACAAGATAAAAATCTTTGTTTATTCTTTCAAAGTACCAATTTTTGGTTTTGTCGATTCTTTGTATGGATTTTTGGGTCTGATTTCATTCAGTTTTGTGTTTATTTCAGTTATTTCTTTTTTTCTGGTAGTTTTTTTTTTTTTTCTTCCTGTTTTTCTAGTTCCTCTGGGATTGATGTTAGATTGTTAACCTGAGATCTTTCTAACTTTTTAGGTAGATATAAAATGCTATAAACTTTCCTCTTAACAATGCTTTTGTTGCAACCCAGGTATTTTAGTGTATTGTGTCTCCATTTTCATTTATTTCAAATAACTTTTTGATTTCTGACTTATTATTCTTATTTACTCAAACATCATTGAAAAGCAAGTTGATTAATGTCATATAATTCTGTGATTTGAGGAGATCATCTGCTGTTTAGTTTTAAAGTTGTTTCTCTGTGGCCCAAGGGTATGACAGGCATAATTTTGATTTTTTGGACTGTACTAAGACTTGCTTTATAGTCAAGCAAATGGTTGAATCAATCATGGAGTATGTTCCATTTGTAGAGAAGAAAAATATATATTCTGTCATTGGTCATTGTAGTTTTTTGATAGATATCTATTAGGCCTAATTGGTCAAGTGTCGAGTTTAAGTCCAGAATTGTTTTTTCAGTTTTCTGCCTAGATTATCTGTCTTATGCTGACATTGGGGTTTCAAAGTTCCTCACTATTATTGTTTGTCTGTCAAAGTATTTCCATAGATCTAACAGTACTTGTTTTTTTTTTTTCTTGTTTTTTTTTTAAATAGTTCATTTTTTATTATACTTTAAGTTCTGGGATACATGTACAAAATGTGCATGTTTGTTACATAGGTATACATGTGCCATGGTGGCTTGCTGCACCCATTAACCCATCATCTACGTTAGGTATTTCTCCTAATACTATTCCTCCCTTAGCCGCCAACCCCAGATAGGCCCTAGGGTGCAATGTTCCCTTCTCTGTGTCCATGTGTTCTCCTTGTTCAACTCCCACTTATGAGTGAGAACTTGTGGTAATAGGTTTTCTGTTCCTGTGTTAGTTTGCTGAAAATGATGGCTTCCAGCTTCATCCATGTTCATGCAAGGGACATGAACTCATTCTTTTTCATGGCTGCATAGTATTCCATGGTGTATATGCACCACATTTTCTTTATCCAGTCTGTTCCTGATGGGCATTTGGATTAGTTCCAAGTCTTTGGTATTGTAAATAGTGCGGCAATACACATACATGTGCATGTGTCTTTATCATAGAATGATTTATAATCCTTTGGGTATATGCCCAGTAATGGGATTGCTGCATCAAATGGTATTCCTGATTCTAGATCCTTGAGGAATCACCAGACTGTCTTCCATAATGGTCGAACTAATTTACACTCCCACCAACAGTGTAAAAGCATTCCTATTTCTCCACATCCTCCCCAGCATCTGTTGTTTCCTGACTTTGTAGTAATAGCCATTTAACTGGAGTGAGATGGTATTTCATTGTGTTTTTGATATACATTTCTCTAATGACCAGTGATGATGAGCTTTTTTTTTCATGCATTCATTATTGAATGCGTAAATGTCTTCTTCAGAGAAGTGTCTGTTCATATACTTTGCCTGCTTTTTGATGGGGTTGTTTGTTTTTCTTTTGTAAATTTGTTTAAGTTTCTTGTAGATTTTGGATATTAGCCCTTTTTCAGATGGATAGATTGCAAAAATTGTCTCTCATTCTGTAGGTTGCCTGTTCACTCCAATGATAGTTTCTTTTACTGTGCAGAAACACTTTAATTAGATCCCATTTTTTAATTTTGGCTCTGCCCCAAATCAACAGGATATAAATTCTTCTGAGCACCACATAGCCACTTATTCTAAACTTGACCACATAATTTGAAGTAAAACAGTCCTCAGTAAATGCAAAAGAATGTAAATTATAACAAACAGTCTCTCAGACTACAGTGCAATCAAACTAGAACTCAGGGTTAAGCAATTCACTCAAAACCATACAACTATACAGAAACTGAACAACCTGCTCAAGAATGACTACTGGGTAAATAATGAAATTCAGGCAGAAAAAAATAAGTTATTTGAAACCAATGAGAACAAAGACATAACATACCAGAATCTCTTTGACACAGCTAAAGCAGTGTTTAGAGGGAAATTTATAGCACTAAATGTCCACAGGAGAAAGCAGGAAAGATCTAAAATCGACACCCTAACATTGCAATTAAAAGAACTAGAGAAGCAAGAGCAAACAAACACAAAAGCTATCAGAACACAAGAAATAACTAAAATCAGAACAGAACTAAAGGAGATAAAGAAACAAGAAACCCTTAAAAAAAATCAGTGAATCCAAGAGCTGGTTTTTTGAAAAGATTAACAAAATAGATAGTACTTTTTTAAAGAATCTGGGTGCTCCAATTTGGGGTGCATATATATTTAGTTGAATTGAACACTTTATCATTATTTGACATAATTCTTTGTTCTTTTTTACTTTTGATTTAAAGTTTTCTTTTACCTAAGTATAGTCACCTCTGCTTTTTTGTTTGTTTCCCATTTTCGTGATAAATTTTTCTTCAATCCTTTACTTAGAGCCTATGAGTTTCATTATGTGTGAGATGGGTCTCTTGAATACAGCAGATTGATGGGTCTTTTTATTTATTTATTTATTTATTTGTATTTAACTTGCCACTCTATGCCTTTAAGTGGGGCATTTAGATCACTTTTATTCAAAGTTAATATTGTTATGAGAATATTTGATTCCATCATGTAGTTGTTAGCTGTTTACTTTGTAATTTCCATTGCGTGGCTGCTTTACAGGGTCTGTGGGCTATGTGCTTCAGTTTGTTTTTGTGGCAGTGGGTATCATTTCATTTGAATGTTTAAAACTTCCTTAAGGATCTTAGGTAAGGCTGGTCTAATGGTAACAAATTATCTCAGTAATTTGGAATTTATTTCTCCTTTGCTTATAAATCTTATTTTGGTCATTTGAAATTACTGGTTGGAATTTCTTTGCTTCAAGAATGCTGAAAATAGGCCCATGATCTCTCCTGGCTTATAATGTTTCTTGTGAGAAGTCTGCTGTAGGCCTGACGAGATTCCCTTTGGATATGATCCTAAATTTTATCTAGCTGCCTTTAAGATTTTTTCTTTATTGTTGACCTTGGACAGTCTGGTGACTATATGCCTTTGTGATGTTTGTTTATATACTATCTTGCAGGTGTTCTCTGGATTTCTAGTCTCTGGATTTCTAGTCTCTGGATGTTGACCACCTTAACAAGATTAGAGAAATTTTATTAAATTATTTCCTCAAATATGTTTTTTTAATTTTCTTTTTCTTTTTCTCTCTCAAGAATGTTGATAATTTGTAGGTTTGGTTGCTCTACATAATCTCATATTTGTCAAAGACTTTGTTTACTTTTTTAAATTATTTTTTCTTTATTCTTGTATGACCAGGTTAACTCAAAAATCTGTCTTGAAGGTCTCAAATTATTTCTTCTGCATAGTCCAGTCTATTAACAAAGCTTTCAATTGTATTTTGAAGTTCCTTAAGTAAGCTTGCAATTTCAGAAGCTCTGAATAATTTCTTTTTAAGATATTTATCTGTTACTTCATTTAATGCTTTAGAAGTTTACTTGTGTTGACTTTCAATTTTGTCTTGTGTCTCCTTGAGTTTCCTCGCAAATCATGCTTTGAATTCTTTCTCTGTCATTTCCGAATTTCTGTTTTGGTTAGAAACCATTGCTGGAGAGCTAGTGTGATCCTTTTGTGGTGTCACAACATTTAGATTTTTCATGGTGCCAGAAGTTTTGCACTGGTTCCTTGTCAGCTGGAAATGCTGGCACTTCTGATTTGTTAAATTGTTTTTGTGTGGGTATATATATATTTTTCCTTTTTCTCCCTTTTCCTGTAGTATTAATTTTTTTCTTTCTCTTTCCCTCTTCCCCACTCCCTAGAGGGTAAAACTCTAGAGAATGCTAAGTGGAGTATTTGGGTTTTGCTTCTATAGCCCTATGTAATTCTTTTAGCAGATTTTATATTGGCCTGTGCAGTTCAATGCATGAGCCAATAAAAAACATGTACAGGTAAGAGCTGGCTGCATCTTATATGATTGAGTGTATGCTTGATCCCTGCTTATTGGAATAAGCTCTCTGTTGTCTCAGAGAATGGGTTTATTCATATAATGCACAGTGGTCTGAGCCACCTGCCCATCAGGCCATGATGGATAGAGCCAGACCTGGCAGGTCCTCCTAAAGGTCCCCCAGGGCAGGCACAAATACCTGTACAGAAGGAGAAGCCAGTGGGTGGCCACCAGGCACCCAGAAGTATGTCTATGCATGGAGCTGGGAAACCACTTTGGGCTCAAGTTCTCTGCAAGAGGATGAGGATATACTAAATTTCTAATCCTGGAGAGTGGGCATTCCAGATGTCTGGAGATCTCCCTGTGCACGGAGCAGAGAGGGACCTACTGCACCCAGATGTCTACACAGGACTAGTGGGGCAACTCAGGCTCTTAAACCAGGCAAGCAGGTTTTCTGAATGTCTGGAGATCCTCCTGGGTGTGGAACAGATACGGCCTTGCTATACCACAATCTATGTTCAGGAAGGGAGGAGTGGCTTAGACTGCTGAACCAGATGAGAGGGTGCTCTGAATGTCTGGAGATCTGCCAGGGTATTAAGCAGAGAAGGCCTTCTGCATCAGGATTTCTGCATGGGAAGGTTGGGACAGGTCAGCTTGCTGAATCAAGTGAGTGGGTGCTCCAAATGCTTGAATATCTACCTGGGTGTGGAGTGAAGGTTCCCCTGCAGCAAGATCTTTTCACAGGAGTGGAGGTGACTTAGGTTGGTGAA
Organism: Mandrillus leucophaeus; assembly: GCF_000951045.1. Lineage (NCBI taxonomy): Eukaryota > Metazoa > Chordata > Mammalia > Primates > Cercopithecidae > Mandrillus > Mandrillus leucophaeus. The sequence goes on from NW_012105365.1 coordinate 7,359,562, forward strand.
CCACAAAAGTAGGTATTCTGAATGCATGGAGATCTGCCTGGGCATGTAGCAGGGAGCCCACTCCCCCGCTGCACCGTGCCCTGCACCAGGATCTCTTCACAGGGACAGCTCAGGCTGCTAATCCAAGTGAGCTTGTACTCTGAATACCTGGAGATCTGCCTGGGTGTGGAGTGGAGAGGGTCTCACTGCATCACGATTTATTTCCAGGAAGCGTGAGGTTCGGTTTTGCTGTTCTTAAACCTATAAAAAATGAGTAGTGCATTACAATGTCTTACTGCAGTCTTAATTCTCAGGTCCCATCCATTAAGGCCTCCCTAGCCAAAATTCAGTATTACTGAAATTAATAACTTTATCAAATTAGCAGCTGGTAAATATCTTTATATTGTACATTTGACGAATATGTTCTGTTTGGTGCTGATTTCAGCAGTCTCTCAGCTGCCGTCTGCCTTCACCTTTGAAGGGATTACAATATCTCCTAGCCTACTCATGGGATATCTCAACAGATTTGTCTTTGCATGTCATCTTTGCAGGTAAGATCTTAACTGCATCCCACTTTCTCCAGGAACACAGGTATGACACTTCCTTCTGAGTAGATTTGTTGGACATACATTTTGTGGAAATATGAGTACATCTTTTTGTCTAAATTAAAATCAACAGACATTCCTGTTAGTATCCTCAAAGGCTTCTTCACTGTGGAAGCTTTAATAGTGTCCCCTCATGCCTCATGGTGTCTCTGAACCAGCTATGATGGGCATAAATTGCCCATGGGTTTCCAATACTGGAAACTTTTCTTCTCAGACATCCACCATTAGAGTGGCAATTTCTGGCCACATATTGGAATCTGTTGGAAATTGAAGCTCTTGAAAACCCTAAGCCTGTGGCCCTGCATACCATCCTGCACATTATGACCTGGATCATGGCAACAACATCCAACAAGTTCAGCATGGCTAGTGAGTAATCCTTGGTACAGGATGTACCTCAACCTGAGCCCTATAGCATATTCCTCTTGCAGGAGGGAATGGCCTCATCTGTCTTCAGTTCTTTGCCAGATGTCATGTTGCTGGATGTCTAGCTCCTTGGCTACCTGTAAATTAAGTGAGATTAACTGAGTGAATAGCTGTGGGATCGCATAGACTGAACATACGGCATTGAAACCATTGTAAGTGGTGAAGCTCAGTAGAATGTTGCTGCTTTCCATAGTTAATGAATAATTCCTTAATAATGGGCAGGACAATTGGCCACGCTTCAGAAAGTCATTTTATCACTGAATGCCCTAGTCAACAAATGACCCTATCTGCACATTTTTTACAAACACTTGGGGCATTTCCTGATCTGTTCTCTTCAGGATAAAGAGTTCTGAGATATTTCACCTCACAGAAATCCAAACTAAATCAAGTCCTTGTGTATCTTCACATATCCTAAGACAACAACATAAAGCCTCATCAGGGTGTTTTCCATTCCCTTCAAAGTTCCAGACATTACTAATGCGTACATCTCACATCTCAGAATACCCAATAACGGCTCTTAGAAAAGACATTCAATGGAACTTTCATCTCCACTATAGGCCTCAGACAGACGGTTTAATTGAGAGGCCTAATGGGCTCCTCAGAGAACTATATTTAAGCTGTGAAATGACAAATAGACTTATAAATGGGTCCATATCATGCCCCAGACTTTCATCTATCTTAATTGAAGGCCCACTGGCCTACTTTACACCTTATACAATTTTTAAAATCCTACCTTTCGCCCATTCCTATATATAATGGGGGGTAGGTTTCATCTCCGTATATATGGAGACTCTTTATTTATGAGTTCCCTCAATAATGTCTGCTCTTTCCTTTATAAATTTTCAGTTATAACGCTGGCTCATAAGGCCTGGAAGTCATATGGACAGCACATACTCTCCTGAGACCCATTAGCCATAGATTGTCTCACAGGCCAGATACCTGCTGCTGTAGTATGGGACCCAATTGAACTTGAATTGCCACCACCCTAAATACTTTCCTCAATATTTGTGTTATAAGGGGTGGATAATTAATCTGGATTCTCCTTCTCATCCCTCCATAAAATTAAAATTAGTGGTCCAGGGCCAATCCTACAGACAGTGTAGACTACACAGAAGGAAGACAGAAAACTCAACTTAGTAATTTAAAATTATCTTCAGAGATAATAATGAAATTTACACCATATTTCATACAGATTAAACCAGACAAACCCTCCTTGGTAATAACATACCAGAGGAAAAGCAACATCAAGCAGCAAAACCCTGTCAAATCTAACTGCACACCCTTCTGCAGGCTATTAGTCTGGTTACTCTCAGTTTGGGTACTTTCATTGGTTTGTGATACACAGACTTAAACTTTCCAAGTCATTGTTTTAACCAAGCATGGCAAATATTGAATTTGACTAATGAAACCCAAAGGCCTCACCAGCTTGTCCTTCACCAAAAAAACCCGACAACTGATGTGGAAGGAAGAAAAAGTAATTTCTTAAAAACAAAAACAAGCAAACAAACAAAAAACACTAATAAGAGAAAAGCATAAACATTTATTTAATATGCCTTATGTTACATGAAAGTCCTCAGAAAATGAATGCTCAGAAAAATGAGGTCAACTCTGTACATATTATGCTAAGTCTGAAGAAGAAGTAGATATTTGTGGTGAAAGGTAATTGGACAAAAAGGGGTCTGAGGTAATGGTAACCAATTGGGGAGGAAATTCATCAAGACCTGGTGTTCAGATTCTTCTCTGTGTCTTTGCATCTTCAGGATTAAGGATATCTTTCTCCTCTCTGGGTAGAAGGAAGAGCCCTCTGGAATGAGAGTATTATAATCTATTTTGAGGGAAAGATAAGCTGGGTTTTATGGCCTGCTTCAGGATAGCTAGGGGTATTCTTTCTAGTTTTTAGGGCCTACTTCTGCTCTTTCATCAAATGCCAAGGTACCAGATTTTACAGTAGCATTTTCCAAACTCTGTCTAATGCAATGGATCCATAGTAATCGGTGAAATTGGAGGGCCTGCCTACAAGCTAATGTTGCAGCTCTACTCATAGCCACAGGTATTTTAATTGGCAAGCAACTTCACACTATATTAACCACATGAACCAAAATCAGGCCATATGATTTAAAACATATTTGTTTCAAAACCCTCTCCTCATCCATCTGGGAAAAACATGGAGAGTTGGGGGCCTTTAGATTCAGTCACCAATAATTGGCGCTTTAATTGTACCAGACAGGTTTTGGCACTGTGCTCCAGTTACTAACATATCTGAGATGTTGGCATCACCTGTACCCAAAGGCCCCTTGACTTAAAAGATATTTTCAAGTCAAGCTCCCAGGCCAAAATTTTCCTTCAAATTTCACAGGTGGTTCAGACTTGTTATACTATAGAACCACAAAAACATGATCCACAAGGCCTGAGTGATTATCTACTTGAGAAAGATACCCTAATTCCACAGCCTAGATAACATCTTCTAGGCCAGGAGCTTGCTGCCAGAGAAGATGACATCCTGTACACTGAGAACACTGCCTCAGCAATTCCCGTGGACTGCGTCTCCTAAGACGCAGACAAATTGGAGACGGGGCATTTATTGCTTTTCTTCCTCTGCTATTTCAGATTCTATTATATTCTCTGAGTCCACTGTTTCCTCAGTCCATAATCCTTGCACTCTTCCAATACATGCATTCCTATGCCGTCAAACCTAAAGGGAAATCTTGTAGCCGTTACTACTATCTGTGCCATTCTAAAAGTTGATCAAGATTACTGCTTTCTCCAGGAGGTAACTGCCTCATATCAGTCCACTCCTCGGCCCCATGAAGGGAGAATTTCCCAAGCCACAGCTCCTTCTCTTAAACCCCATTCCAGCTTTCCACCATGACCCCGCATACTACATCTCAGACCAGGAGCACCACAACTGTCCCTTTCACTTTGATTATTCCGAACTTTGCATGTACCTTACTGAATATGAGTTCATGCCCTTTACAACATAACTACTGGACTTGTTGCCTTGACTCAGGAATACACCAAGATATTATTGGCGTACAAATTAATTCATACTTCTAACATACTTTATAACAGCACAAAGATACTCTTAGACACCTCAGATATTTCAGATTTGTTTTCCTAGGTACTATTCTATACATGGGAAACTTCCTTTAAGGGAAACCTATAAAGATGCCTTGTACTTTTACTTATTTTCTTCCTTTTTACTGTCATCATAAAATATTTTCTACAGAGTTGGGGGTAATGTGTGGAATATCTACTGGGAGATTCTACTATTTAGACCATTCTGATACCCCAAATAATTTATGTTAAAACTGATCTCAAGACACAAAGGGGTCAATTGTAACATAGTTTGGTTTTTGTTTTAAATGCTGTCTACCCAGTTTTGAGGCCTTCACTAGAGACTGACAGTTTATTTTCTTGAGCAGCGAAGTCCACACCTCCAATACTTCTTTTTTTAGAATTCTCAGACTCCATGACCATATAAACCTACCTTAATTGCCTGGGGCACAGGCACCAGCTAGCTGGGACAGCACCTATGCTCAGAGCCCATGAAGTTAGTCAAATTAACCAGTCCCCAGAGAGCTCCTGACATCTAGCTAGTGGCACCCCACTTTCCCCACATAAATTACTCTCCAAACTTCAGCTTGCTACTCCCCTGGCCCAGGTACAACTCCCTGTCTGGCTCTGTGTGTCAGCCTTCTCTTGTTTGGAGATATAAATAACAAAGAACTCTGTCTTTATTCTACCTGAATGTAATTGTGTTCTGCCATCAAAAGAATCCATAAATCTTATAAAACAATTGTATACACCTCAAGTCTCCTAATATCTTAATACTATGCTATCCCATTAGGCCTTCTTTGTTTAAAGAGTGAAAATCAATTAATAAAAGGTGAACTGGAAACACTGAAAAATGAATGCTTTTATTTCTCACGCAGTTATTATTCTTGTCACAAAAATTATGCTTTCAGATTTCTTCAGTAAGAGCAGATTACATATTTTTGCATGCTTACTGCAAAGAGTATCAGTGGTATCTGGATTTTCATAAGAATAAAGATGTAGTACCTGAAAAAGAAAATTATGTTTCAGAAATCTTTCTCTTATAACCATTTATAGATTATATATTTTTCTATACTCTTTCTACTCTAGCCATTAAATTATAGATTTAGCCTAGAGAAAATTATTTAACTGAAATTGCCACCCAATTAATAATATAACAAATTATAAAAGATTATAGGAGTCCATATATCAGAATTTAACTTATAGATATTAGTAAAGTACATAAAAATTAGTATTTATTTTATTTCTAATTATTTGTTTGAAAATTACACACAATAATGGACAAAATTACTATATTTATATATACACAATATATATGTATGTGAGAATGAAATAGAATAAGCAAGAGAGAAAATATATAAGATGAAAAATGCAAAGCTACAGAATTATGTCGTCATTATTTAAAATCTTAAACATTCTGGTAAATTAAACTTTTAAAAATGTTAAATTCAGCACTTAAAATGGGGTTTGCATCTATTTTTAGAGAGATGAAATAAAACAGTGCAAACTCAGGAAAAAAAAAATCTGAGTTTCTAGAGATACATCATTAAAACACTGCCAAGCCCTGAAAATTTTAGAGCTTTGGAGGGGATCAGTGTTCTGTGTAGTGGAGTTTTAATAGATACCAGTGAAGCATTCTGGCAGAATGACAATTCCTTTGGAGTAGTGGGTAAATAGCTCTCCACTTGCAGTAACATTAATATTTGTAAACTCCTGTCTTTCAGAGTTAGACAGATGCCTCTTTGTTTAAATTTGACAATAATAAACCAAAATTGGAATACAAAGATGTGGATTTTAACATGTACTCCGTAACTTACTGGAAACTTAAAAAAAAAAAAAAAAAAAAAGAAAAGGAAAGAAAGAAAAGTCTTTGACCAATACAGAATGTGTTTAAAAGCAACATTGGAGAGTTTAGAGGGAACGTTTAACAGAAGAAAACGGAAAGAAGGCATCAACTATTGTGTTTATATCTTATCTTAAGGTTATATACAAAAGTGATTTTTCTTATGTCAATACAATTTATCTTATTACATCAGTATTTTATTAATTTTTTTCTTGGAAAATCTCTTCTACTTCATTAGCCGCATATGACAGATATTTACTAATAATACATAACTTTGAGTAAATGGATTTTATTTATATAGAAGTGATCCAATCCAGGAGTAAGCAAACTACAGCCAGGTACCATATCTGGCTTGCAGCTTGTTCTTGTAAATAAAGTTTTATTGAAACACAGTCACAGCCATTCATTTACAAATTATCTATGGCTGCCCTCACACTTCAACAACAGAGCTGAATACTTGAGTTCTTGATGCAGAGACTATTTGATCTGTAAATACTAAAATGTTTGTTCCCCAGTCCTTCTTCTTCAAGGTAAGTTGTTCATAAAGAGGGTACTTCTTTGAAAACGATCAAATTAGTCTAAAAGTTATCTGTGTCATTGATACATATTACCTTGCCTGAAAGATACTATTAAATAAGATTATTGTGGTTGAATGCTTTCAATTGACATTTTTTATCCCCCAAATTATCATTCCAATAAGCGTTGAAAAATAAATTTATATATTTCTAGTTCACTTGAATTGCTTAAACTAAATAATCTGGAGATGAGTGTTTGAAGCACTCTGTATTAATAGCTTAATAATAAAATTGATGCCAAATATAGAACAGTCAGAACAGAGAGTTTCCATTTCAGAAATTTAAGATTGTATCTGAGACTAGGAATTCGAACCACTCCTGGAAACTGAAGAAAAATACTAATATTCAGCTGGATACACTCCTTTCTTGTTAATACAGTGCAAAATAATCTCTTCTATAAATAACAATACCTGGAATACTTTTTCCATATAGATATGTATTAGGAAATAATGAAGGCTAAAACCTTAACCAACTGTACTTTAAAAATTACTCCTAGGAAATAAAATAACAGGAAATATCTAAATTTAGGAGCACATACTTGGAAAAACCACTATGTGATATACAATTATTTATATCTCTCTGAAATTTAAAGTTGCTTTAGAAAATACATTCCATCTCATTCCAGAGATTTTATATTGAAGTACCTCTCATAATTGCAAGAACTGTACAACAACTTGTATTTGTAACAAACATGTTCAATAGTATTCCAAACCTCTTTGATTCAATGCCTGAACGCTGTTAAGTATATTACTAGATCTTTGTACTTATAATGTTTTTTTTTAACATGGTAGAATTTTGCTAAATCAAAACTTCTTTTTAAATGAATATTAATAATGATAAACAATATTTTACTAAGTTTATGAGGCTATATATAAAGTGGTCTCGCTAGTCAAGTCCAATTAGGTGTTCTCTGGTAAAATGCTTCTGTAAGATTGTGTATCATCCTTTTAGAGAGCTGCAATTGCACAAGCGTCTTCAAGGCTCAGAGAAATTTAGCCTCCTTATCTCCATCCTTTTAAAAAATTTTCAGCTAATTGCCCTTGGAAACTTTAAATCATTCCGGTCTAGCGGTATAACCTTGTAGATACAAATAAATTTCAGTTATATTACTGAAATGATTATTGTTATCGAAATGATGAAAACTGTAGGAATTGTAACTCTGCTTATGATTGCTAGATTTCTCTAGTGAATTTTCTTCATTTCTTTTTCTGAAGACTACTGTACAGTTTTCCTTTTTCTCAAGTCTCCAAATTTCTCTTCTTTCCTCCATCCTATTTTAGCTTCTAATCTCATCTTTCAATTCATTAAGACAACAAAAGGATGGAAATATCATTATCTTCCCACCAACAATTCTATAAGCCAACTTTCTCCAGCACTGAAATATTTATCTTCCCTCTTGTTTCCCTTTATATTGGTCCATAGAACTCATTCATTCATTTTTATCTCTCCAGAACACTCTAACTTATAACAATAACACAATTTACTCTCCTATTTTCCTACCAATATACATGTATTTTTTATTATAATTACCTGTGTACGTCTAATGAAGCTGACAAGAGTCTCTTTAATGTACATTCCCACATAAATTTGGGCACCTTCAACTTCCCTTGATATTGACAAAATAATCTGAAAGTGATTGGGTATAACTATGTTTCCACCAGCAGGGAATGTAATCCTTGTGAGACTTTATATTATGGTGTTTTAATTTTTGGCAAATTTCAAAATATAAAATGGTATTTTATGGTTGTTATAATTTGTATTTCCTTATTTACCAGTGAGATTAAATGGTTTTATATCTATATGCCTATAGCTCTTTTTTTTCAGCATATTACAAATTGCAAAACTTTCTACCAACAAACTCCTATCAAGTCAAAAATATATTCCCTAATCTATGACCTAGACTATGGCCTGCAGCCCAATCTCAGTTGTTCACTTGATAGGATCAGGATCATGCCCTGTGGTTGCTGTCTAAACATATCATGCACCATCACACTCATTCTCCCAGCACATTCTCTGATAGTGTAACCCTTCATGGGCTCCAGCATTGCTCTTCCAGTCTCCTGGACTACTTTGCACCTTTTCCTCTCTCTTCAAATTGCCAACAACTTTCTCCAACCCTGGGTCTCACTAATGATCTTGTTTATTGTATCCCAGATGGGAAGGAAGAAAATCTACAAAACCACTTGTGTCTATATTTGTACATAAGATCTTCCTTCCTGAACTTATGGATGAAATGTCACTTCTTGTATTGAAGACTAATTCCTCCACAGGTTTGCTCGATCCAATTCATTAAACTTCTCAAGGCTTTGTTCCCTAAAATATCCATCTTGTTTCCCCTATATAATCAGTTTTTCACTCTCTGCTGTATAATTCCCATCATGGTACGATCCATGTTTTAAAAACTTTGACTCATTCTCTAGTTGCCACCCTATTATTCTACTTCTCTTTAGTGCAACACTCTTTGAAGCAATTATTACTTCTCCTTTTATCTGTTTCCTCAACTTAATTATTTCTTTATTTCAACAACATCATTGAAACTTGTCCTATTGAGATTACTAATAATCACATCTTGCCAAGTTCTCAGTCCTCACCTTTTTGATTTCTTAGCAACTGTTAACTCAACTGCATCTATCTTGAAATCCTTTCTTTATTTGGCCTTACATTCCTACATCACTTTATTTATCTTTGTAGCTGACTCCTGCTTTTTTCCATAAATCTAAATTATCAAGCACCTCAAGGATATCATTGGCCCTTTCTTCTCTAATTTTTTCTCTCCCTACAGAATCTCATTTTGTCTGATGGCCTTGGTTAACATCTCTCCATTTTTTACTTCCAAATGTTTGTCTGCAGGCTGAACTTCTTTCTTGATCAGGAACCTCTGTATCCAATTGTCTAATTCATGCTTTCATTTGGCGTTATAACAGGCATGTCAAACTATGTCCAAAACCGAACTGCCCTCTCCCTGCATATCATCCCAATCTGCATTTCCTCCCCATCTCACTGAAAAGAATCACTATTCACACATGTGTTAGGGCCAAAGGCCTGGAAGTCATTCTTGATTCTTTTTTCTCCTTATATCTTATACCCAAATGGTAATCATTTAAACTCTTAATTTTGCAAAGTCTAAAGGTAGGTACTTTTCTCTGTCTTCAAAATTGACAACAGTGATTGGCATGCCACAGGTGCTATCAAATAGCTGTTGAATGATTAATGAATGCAGCAGCAAAATTTATTTTTATGTAAAATATGTAAATCTTTTCTTAAACCATAGATGAGAAGCTTTCAGAAAAACGCAATTTAGCATTGCTTTCATATGCATATGTAAAAACGCTTTAGAAATAGTCAATCAAAATTATAATTATTTATGTTTTAAATTGATATTCCATTGGCATAACTGTTATACTCTTTACTTTTTCAGGTGTGTTATTTTTGGCTTTCCTTCCTGGGTGGATTTCCTGATATTTTATGCTATTTCCACATCTTTCAATCTAAATGTATAATTTTTTTAAATTAATCATTCATGGAGAAAAGATAGTCTCTAGTGACATTTAAGGGTATCAAGCAAAAGAAAAAGACACATACAATTATCCAAGATAGATTTATAGTACTTCTGACAGCACAGGTTAAACAAATAGTTAACAAATTCAAAACAGAGCAATTCAAATCCTTCATTAGAAGTATTCATTTCTATGTATGTCTGGTGAAGAAACATTATAGTAATAGTTAATTATTTTGATTTGGACTATGAACTATTCTAAATCATAGTAAGGAGTGAAAGAACACTATGTTTCCTTATAGGAATAAAAAACATACTTTGATGGGTCATAATATTTTTCAAATACTGACTCTTGATCCTTTTTACCTATAACATGCCTAGGTAGTGCAGTTGATATTTGTTGTTTTTATCTTCCTGGCATCCTGTTCTTTGCATCTTTTTGCTCTAAGGAGGACAGCTCTTTCTTTCACTTGGTAGGGTCTATAACCACCTGGCTTCACTTCCTGAATTTTATGGTGCATATGAAAGAAAAAGCTTCAGTGACTTTGTCTTCCAAAGATTGATATAAATCTTGGGAATGGGATGCTATGCACTTTTCTCTGGCATTGCTAGTTGTTAAATACAATCCAAACTATATCTGATGATGGCCAGGAGACAAACTTCTTGAGCCTGAAACCATTAGAAAGTAAAATTTAGCAGAGACAGAGCATAAAAAGAGGCAGGCTATCTGATATTTGATTATTTTGTTGAGTTCCTGGATCCAGCTAAACCTAAATGACCCTAGATTTTTATGTTTCTGAACCAACATATTCTACTATTGATTGAGTTTTTGTGACTTGTAACCAAAAGGTATTCTTGTAAATACAACCAATGATAGAGCTTTTAAGTAAATATTTACATAATTGTTTTTACTAATTTATAATTAAAATGTGTCAATATGCTTTTCAGAGTACTCAAGTACTACCACAAGGAAAATATTAGCAGTTAGAGCATTTGAATTTTACTTGGAACGATCAAATAACAATTCGTGTCAAAACATTAACTAAAAGTGCGTAACTTAAATAGAATCTGACATTGTGGACCTATTGTCTAGGAACTGCAGGATTATATAATTGATTGAATTATTGAATACATGTGATTTGCCTTATCCTTCTGTTACTGTTGGTGCTTAATTTTATTTGTGAGTCCCTTTCTCCAAGTTAAATTTCTTTTTTGCTCTTTATACTCTCTTTGTGTTATTTTATCTGTGTTTATGATTTCGCCCCAACTCATATGCTGATGATTTCCAAAATTTACCCTGATTTTGAGATTTCTGTATTCAACTGCCACTGGATATCTTTTATTATAATAAAAGCATAATATTATCCCATTATTTCTTAGTCTCATGTGAAATCATAACTATCATCATGAGTAAATACCGAGAGAGAGGAAATACAAGGAAGTAACAGCTTCCAAACCTATTAGTATATAAAATGATGTACACTAGGGGTTAGGAACCCCTACTATGTGCTTTTCTAATAACCTAAATAGCAACTCAGAGGAGATGGGGCATATAAATTAACTCTTCTCCCCTTGGTCCCTTACTGATCTAGTTATGCCAGGTAATTAAATTCAACATTAATAGAATAGGCCTTGGGTGGTATGCTTAACTCATTTCCCATCTCCTAGTCTTGTAGGATCCATTTAAATTAGTAGCCCTACATTTAAATTTTGGGAGTCATGATTGATTTGTCCATTTCCTTAAGTCCTGCTAACTATTCAAAAAATTTCTCACCTGGATATTTCTCCAGTCATTTCTTTTGTTCATTCCTAGTTCTGTTATGCTGCTCATATTTTGCCTGAAAACTGCAGCAACATACCATTTATCAAATAACACTTAATCACTGATGCCTTCACTGAATGTTCTCTGGGGTGAATTAGAAACCCCTGTTCTGTGGTTTTCTAGTAACATGTAGTAATTGATATCATTGCATCAAGTACATATTAATGTAATTTTATTTTAGTTTTATGCCTATTTTTCTAGAATAGGAGCAATTTGATATATTATCTTTTTTCAATGTGGAAGAGGTGGAGGGATATTGAGTCCCTTCAAAATATGACAGAGAACATTAATCCTGTTTCATTTCTTTTTTTTATTTAAAAATATCATTGCTAATTACCTAAAAAAGGGAAATTTAGGAAACTTATCTAAGTTATCAGTTGATTTTTTGTGCATTTGGCATTGTTTGTAGGGTTAATAATTTGCTTCACGACCTTCAGCCTTTTATAAATGATGGCAAAATCCTGTTATTCCTCTCATTCTGTGCTTTTGTAACATGTTCAAAGTAATGTTTACTCCTCTGGATGATGAGATCTGTAATAAACCTAACAGCAATTCTTTTAGAGCCTTATCTATCTTCAAATTTCAGAATTTGGGTGCAAGGTGAGACATTTCCTTTGACTGGAACATTTTTCTGCAAGAATCTTGTTGTCACAATTTTGCTCTGCTCCAATACAGCATCTTCAGAAAGACATTCTCAGACTGTAATTGCAAAATAGTTGCCACTTTCTGTAAATCACTCTGTGCCCTGCCCTTCCACCTTCTGTAAATGCCTGCCGTTTTACCTCCTGTAAATCATTGTGTCTTTTTATGCTGTTTTATTTTCCTCAACATACTAACAATTAACTGATATCACTTAATTTTATATTTGTTTATTTTTTATTGCCTTTATCACTCCTAAAATATAAACTCTTGAAGTCATAGACTTCGTCTTATACACTCTTTTATTGCCAGAGTGTAGAATACAACTTGGAATATAGTAGGCCTACCATATATATTTTTAAAATAAAGAACTGGTACATAAAATCATATTACTTTCCTGTCCCCTTCTATGTTGTTCATGAATATGTATTGTTTAGCCATTGAAGTTATTCACCTCCCCCCACAATTTTAACTATATTATTGGCTTCATTCTTTTCCCATTTAGTAAAAATATAATACAAACAATCATTTTGCCTTTTCCCCTTCCGTTTTGCTTTCCTTGCTATTATTTGAAACTTCAAGCACCTTTGGTGGTTTACTTCTTCCGTAGTTCATTAACTAAGTATTCTTCCTTTACTAATTTATCTTATTTTTGATATATGTAATTTTGATATGTTATATTAAATTATTTATTTTCTTGTTTTATTTCTTAGGATTTCAGATGATGTGAAATAATATTACTTTTTTAGGTCTAAGAATATCACGATACATAATATTCTAATACAATATTACATTTGCATTAAGAGAACTGTGCACTCCTAGGCTCATCTCTTAAGATTAGCCTTAAGGGAAAAAAGTTAAAAAGAATACTAACTTCCTATCTTAAATTATACTTTCTAAGAATGACAACTAAAAATAGTGGCTGTGAATGACACCAACAATTTATTCATCTCTATACAAATGGAAACTGTGCAGTGACAAGAATTGAGCAGGCTACTTTCAAGTTCTTAGATAGCCACAATAAAGACAACGAACTGGAAAACGGTAGTTACAAATATAACACAGTTTATACGGCATGGACATTTTATATCAACCCTGGAGGTTAGCTATGCCCCGGGACGCTCAGAATAAATAATTCATTTTCCATGCAACATGATTCTGACCAATGACCTATGAGTAGAAGTGCCTTGTGGAATATCCAGGAAGTGTCTTAAAGGAGAAATATGTTACTACCATGTTTTTTCTTACTTCAGGCATTTACTTGGATAGCTGCCTTGGAAAATGTTGTAGAAACTGTATATTGTGATCAACAGATCAGCAAAGGAGAAAGAGCTGGCATCCCTGATAATATGGGGCTTCAGACCAGTGTTAGACTGCTTACAATTAATTTGGAATGTTATAAACTTTTCTGTTGTTTAAGCCACACTTATTTTGGATTTTCTGTTAATTACAGATTAATTTATCTTCCAAAGCAGAAGTCAGTTGGCAGAGTTGAAGTTTTGTTTCAGGTTAGTTATACTGATGAACAATGTGTCATTGAAGGAATAAAATAAATGGGAAATAATGAGTATCATAGGAATCTCTTGTCTCAAAAATTAGGCTAAGACATTTTGTTGAGGTTTACATTAGGAGCTTTCTCATTCCATGTACTCAAACCTTTTCCCGATTGCACGGTTAGAGAAGGCTTTGCATTAGACAACTTAGCATTGCACAGAGATGAAAATGGAAGGGGAGGAAGAATGTAAAAGAAAGTCAAAGTGATTGTAATTTCCCCTTCTTGTTTAGAAATTTACACCATTCTTCATCTGAGTGAATTTTAAATATTTCTTAAACAATATTACTTTGAGCAAAGGAGATGATCTAAGTTTTGTGGAGCCCGAAGCCTAAAAAATGTTTTTATCCTCTTTAAGATAAAACAATGATAAAATTATAAATACAACATTGGGTGTTAAAGAGAAAAAGAGAAAAAAAATGCCACAAACATACAAATATTTAACAACTATAAAGCTTATAAAGGTCACCTTTATCATCTTAGTAGAAGAGAATGATCATAATCGATTATAGCTGATTATAAACTATCTTTAATTTTAAAATTTAAATATTTATTTCAACTTATATTTTTATTGAATCATGAGATACTTATGGTGGTCCTTATTTTGAGGTGTATTCTGAGTTGTATAGTCTCTTTATGAATGCATTTTTTATCAAACTGCCATTTAAAAATTTTAAAAATATGTTCTTATTTCATTACTGTTTATTAAACAGATTGTCAAAAATCCAAGAGCTTATTTAATACTTCTTTCTGAAATTTATATATCCTTAATTAATTACCTCGCATGGTATCATATGAAAAACAAATTTTACAAATACTCTATGTTATCTTTCATCTTTATCACTTTTATGTCAAATTCCATTAATATTTATCTAAATTTTTGTTATTTAATAAATTTTAAAATAACAAGAGAAGGCAACCTACAATAATAACGTGACTAAAAAATTTAAATTTTTTTTTAAAGTGACTGAGTTCATAAAGTTAAGCTAGAGTCATTAAGGCCTTCACAGAATCATCTATTTTGGTAAGATAATCTAAAAACACAATAATATGTGACGTATGAAACCTATAATATAGTTATAAACTCATTCTCACTTTTTAGAATCTGAGTTCAAAAGATTATCCATATATTAAAGTTTAGAATAATTTATTTTATTTTATATTTATATTGGTTAAAATAAATAGTAGTCATTTTATTAAACTACTTAAATATTAAATATTTTCTTAATTTTACAAATAAGTAACTGTGACAAAAATATAATAACAGTCAGGTCAAAAATAGCACTGCAGCATTGCGACGAATATTTAACCAGTGAGTAAATTTTAAGTATAAATTCCATAAGAACATAACAAAAACATTGTTCATTTACCATTAAAAAAAGCATTTCCCTCACCAAATCTTAAATTATGGTCTCACTTCAAAATCTAATAATGAAGTGCATTATAAAAACACTAGGTCCTCCATGGTTCTCTTTATAAACACCTAGATAAACATTAAAAGATTGATTCTAATCTGAACAGGGAAGTGTTACTGTGAAATGAAACTGAACATGTTGATAATTTCATTAAATTCTAATAATATAATTAACTTAAATTCGGAAAATTCAAAAGGCTGGTTATCCCAGGAGAATTTCTTCTTCTTTTTTTTTAAATCCGACCTTTCACCTCTGTTTTACCATTTTGAATCCAAACCAGATTAAAAGTGACCGAAAATTGTTAACACATGATGTTGCTTGATGTTTTATAGGAAATTGGTTGGTGGTCTCAATTCCACGGACAGGTATTCACATCATAAAAAAGACCATTAGGGTTTGTAGCAATTTATCTCCTTACATTTAGGCTTAAATGAAACAAAAACATTATTTCAAAACAACAACAACAACAAATTTTCTCAAGGACAAAAATTGTTCAGATGCTGAAAAAAAATATATTTCAAAATAAAACTCTTGAAATATATGTAAATGTAAATAAATGTAAATGATGTCTAAATCACTATAGAAACTCTAAGATTAATAGTGTAATTTCTTTGATAAATAATCTATTCATTTCAAAGAAAGTAAAATATTTTGAATTTTTGTGATAATTCTGTTGTGTGTGTGTACATGTGTATAGATTCCCCAAGAAATGTATTTAAATTTTCTCAAGTTAACCACCAAAGAATTAAACATAATATCATCTCATACATCCCTAAATCCAAGTACAAGTTCTACACAAATTAAGCTTGAAAGAGTTATTTTATAGTATATATCCACTTGATAAAGAAGTTTTACATTTAGTAAACTTTGTTTCTATAAATGAATGTAGTCCTGAAATTCAAGTATAAAATATACTTGAATAAGAATTTAATTTAAGCCAATTCAATTAAACTAAAACAAGAGAATTGGAAAATCTCAGATTGGAAACATCCTTTGCTGCTTCCTCATGCAACCTCGCTTCTTTCCCATCTGATACATGCATTTCTTTCTTTAACTCATAGTCATATTTTCTCGACTAAAATATTTTTAAGGATGGAGAAATTGTGTTTCATAAAACATTAAATTTCATTTTGAAGTTGCTTCAATGAAGATTCTTCAGTGTATTACATTGAAAATATATGCCTCTATCATATCTATCAGGAAGTCCTAGTTTTGCCTTCTGTGGTGACATGTAAAACCTATATACCTCTTTTCCCTAAAGCAATGTTTTTCATACTTGCATTTCAAACATAGCTACTTCCTGTGACTACATAGTTGACAATGGAGAGCATCAATATAAACTCTGGCTTGTCACCTTCCCCAACTCTGTGTTCTTATGACCATCACATGCTGACTTCACAATGCTGTGAGAAAGAGGACAATGGTTTTATGAAAAAGAAAGAAATAGTTAAGCACATGTTGCAGAAATACTAGTTTGAAAATACTGTCACAGATTTTTAAGGGGGCAGGCCTTGGGCAAAGAGTTTGTTACAAAACCTCAGCAGTTTTGCTTGGGGGTGGATATAAGTAATGCACAAATTACATGACTAGTTGGGTTTTGCAGGATCACGGAGGGATAGGAAATTAAACTCACTCAAAGATATATGGTTTATCATGCTGGTATGATGTAGCACAATCAGCCACAGGAGGGAGGACATGTGGCCCATTTTCATGGAGACAGCTCTTCTTTTCAGACTTCTAATACTCAGGGGAGAGGTAGAGCCTGTTTTCAAGATGAAACAGAAAGTGGAGAGGTGTCAGAGAGTTGAATTGCAATTTAATGTATTCGAAACCTTTAGCAGTTGGAATAGATTCTAGGGTGAAATTCCATCTGAAATTTAATATACTGTGATGAAAACATGAAGTTAGCAAAAATAAATAAAAACTCAATACACTACCCATAGAACAACAATGAGTTCAGCAATTTTAGGTCAATTTGCAAAATGGTTTTACTGTAAAACATTTGAGTTGTGGCCATGAATTTCTAATGTGCTAATTAGAATGAGAACTTTTAAAATGCCATGGAGTCTTATTGAGGTTTTCTAAGAAATTCAGTGGGTTTTCAGAGATCATATTTGGAATCTTAGAAATAATGATAAGAACTTATAAACACAAATAAGGGAACAACAGACACTGGGATCTACTTGAGGGGGGAGGATGGGAGGAGGGAAAAGAGCAGAAAAGATAACTATTGGGTACTGAACTTAATACCTGGGTGATGTAATAATATGTGCAACAGCCCCCATGACATGTGTTTATGTATGTAACAAACCTTCATATGTAAACTTTCACATGTACCCCCAAACCTAAAATAAAAATTTTAAAACATATATGAAAAAAAGAAATAATGTGACAAACTTAAAAATTCAGGCACAGGAAGGTTGGGATTTTTCCACAAATACATAACTAGTAAGTAGAAAAGCTAGAAATCAAATCCAGAAAGGTGAGGTGGATCAGATCTGAAACATTTTATACCCATGGTTTTATGCCGGTCAGTCACAGATGCTCAAGGTTTTCACATAAAGCCTCATGGCCTCATGTCTGTCAGAAGGTTCTCACCCTGCTTTCCTTTGTAATAAATACCCTTAAAAAAGATCAAAGCATTTTTGGTACCAAACAACGTAATGTAATTGATGGTTTTCCTTATTGAACAAAAAGCCTATATCCACAAGGTCAAAGTTCTGCTCTTTAAGAAAGGCTAACACTTGGGACATATGTATCTGTACTGAGTGGGTCAGTTTATGAGCAAGTTACACACAACAGTAAACACAATTCTATTGAAAAACATTTTTTTTTCAGTAAGATGTAGGATTCATCCTACTGAAATCACTTGCATAAAACATCAACATATCGGGCAATTTACAGGTTATTTAAATTAATACAGGAGCCAGCAGCTATCTCTCATGAATGAAGTAAGTTTGGTAGGGATAAGAGGGAGAGGTGAGGAATCTGGCAAACTAACCATACCATATTAGAATCAATTTCAGTCCTGTGGAAATGGAAATATTATGTTTCCAGACCTTTCGTTTTGTTTTTTTTTTTTCAACATTAGTTGGAGATTCAGAATTTAGTTTTGTTTTTGTTTTGCATGAAGGGAGGTGGGTGGAAATATACTGCCTTTAAATTTTGTTGACAAATAAACCTTAAAAACATTTTATCAGCCCAACAGACTACTTTAAACTTCATTTCATCTGGGGTCTTTCAACTTTCAATCTCCATTACAGTAGTATCAAATATTTTTATCAACTGTTTTTGAGATGGAAAATAATGACAGTGAGAGAAAACTTACAATTTTTTTCTAAATAACTTAAATTTCATGGAAGATTGTTGAAAATCAATAAGAATCTACAATAAAGAGTTTCAGTGCAAAGCAAACTTAATCAGCAATGCTGTATATATATACCCAATATGTTTTAAACTAATGAAATTGAGAAATAGTGTTTGTAAATGCTTTATTTCTTCCCCTTTGATTAAAATACAGGAGCCCACCAATAGTAGCTCTTGTTCATAGCACAGTTACCTGGGGAACACATCTTTCAAGATCAAATGCAGGGCCACTTCACATACATCTGGGGACAAAGATCAGAAATCTATGCTTCCACACTTGTGATTAACTGCTATGTCTTGGATATTTCTTAGTGGGTTAAGACACAGAGTCAGAAAAATAAAACTAAATTATCTATCAGGAACAGAAGTCAGATTTCCAGTCTATGCTTGAAAACACAATGATATGTGTTATGCGGTAAAACAGATGCAGCAAAATGAAAGTGAGACAAAACCATGGTAGCTTGTGTCAGACTGTACAATGCAGATGAGACACAGTGGAGTTCAGAGGGAGGAGGAGGAGAAGAAATATTGGGCTCAGTCTCCGAGACTGAAAGAATTTATAGGCAGATCATCAAAAGACGAAGAGTATCTGGAAGGCTTGAATACCTGGCAAGATACAGTGGTGAATCCCCCACCAAGTCTGGTTCACATTAAGATGTGTGTTTCAGCTCACATACTTCCATCCCTGGCCTAACAGGACAAGCTGTGTCTATGATAGAGGGTAACACATGGCAATATTTTTATGCCTTCTCTTAATACTAAGTTCTAAGAAACAGACAACAACTACAAATCTACAAATAGAAATCTAGTTCAGAGGCCAGGGACTGCTTTCTGTCTCTTCACTCTTACTTTTCAGTCCACTATATCATCAGTAAATTTGGTCTTTAAAAACCTTTTAAAAAACAATATATCTCCTTTGTAGTAATCATGTTGAAAAAAGATATGGTGAGAGTCCAGTCTTGAACTGTTTTGTGTGTCTCGTTTATTACTATTTTGAGTAAAAATCTTACTTAAAGAACAATCTGGCAAAAATTCTAAATATGATGGCAAAGATAGTCTCATCATTTTTGAAGACATTTAGTGAGCATGTATTATGTGTCATAGGATTCTGAGATGAAGAAGCTACACGTAGTCCCAGACTTCTTCGATTTCGAGATAATGAGAGACAGACCTGAGGATAAGTGATCATAACAGTGTGAAAAGCACTATTAATGTACATATGAAACAAATGCTATGGGGGTTCTGAAGAGCAAGCTAATAATTACCCAGCAATTATAGAAAAAAATTTATACTTCAGGATTATATAAAATAACAATCCTTCAAAATTATATTACAAATTTCTCTTTACTCTGCCCATCATTCGTTATTTGCCTGATTCATTATTTGATATTAACTATACTGAATTTTGCTAAAAAGGCCATAACAAAATATCACAAACTGGGTGGCTTAAACAACTGAAATGGAATTGTCTCACAGTTCTTGAGACCAAAAGTCTGAGATCAAGGTTTTGACAGGGCTGTATTCCCTGTAAGGATATGGGAAGATCAGTTCCAACTCTTTTTCCTAGCTCCTGGTTTTTCATTGGCTTGTGACATTTTAATGCCAATATTCACATAGAATTCTCCCCGTGTGTGTATTTCTCTGTCCAAATATTTCCTTTTTATAAGGATACCCGTCATATAGTTTTGGGGCCTACTCCACGGTAGTATAACCTAAATTTAACTAGTTACATCTGCAATGACCCTATTTCCAAATAAGACCACATTTCAAGGTATTTTTGGGGTTAGGACTTCAATATGTGAATCTGGGAGACAGACAATCCATCCATAACATTTGTCTGAAGCCTGGTTATCTTGTGAAAGGCCTGAGTTCCCTCCAAGGATAGGATACTCTGAATCTGAATTTAAATGCAAATGTTAACAAATGGGTACAGAGCCAGGTGTGCCTTCTGTAAACTTTGAACATTTGGGAAAAATTGACAATGAGGTCTGCAAGTTATCTGGCAATCTGAATAATCCATATAAGAGAAATAGATGATTATAAAATAGTCTAAGATCTAAGTTCAGAACAAATGTCCCTAGTAACGGCAAAGTATATACTGGCTTTATGATTTTTTACGAAGTCACTTTAAGATTTTGCTGAAATATTTGTATGTTTTTCAGTTAATCCAGGAATTTGGCAATTCTTTCATGGTTTCTTACAAAAGAGAATCTGTGGTAATATAAAACTATTTGATTAGATTTATTCAATCTGGAAGGAGTAAAAATAGGTTCACCACTGCTTAGTTTGGTTTGTCTGACACTAGGCATTATATTGAAATGGTTAGAAAAGTGAGAGAGACACATTGTTTTATTTATACAAAGAAGGATAAACTATGGTTACTATACTATATAAGTGTTGGTGGAGTACCAAAGGGTGATTGACATATGTTAATAAGAAACCTATGTTTCATTGCGATTGATTTATCATATTAAAATACAAGACATAAGCTTTGCATTACAGCAAAGGCATGTTATATAGAGCATGGGACAGCAGTGGCAGGTCTGGTAGATGGGGAAACTTTTTCTGGCTATTTGGGCATGAGTGGCACATTTCAAAAGGTGGCATAAAAATAACAAGATTTTTACATTGTTAGTTTAAGTCATGAAACTTGTATCACTGTGGGATGAATACGTTTTTTAAAAGTACACCATTTAGGAAATTAGAGAGTTGTTATAGTTTCTGTGACTTTTGACACATTGGTCTGAAGGTGAAAGATGATAAATTTTAAAAATTAGCAGTAGTGATGACACAATCACATTTGACATTTTTGTAGAAATCTTTACATCAAAGGGACATATGTGGATACTCAAATTTTGATAAGTTTAAGAAAAACAACAACGAAGAGATTAGTTAGAAAGGTCCAAAAGCAAAAATGTAGGAAACTTAAATACATAGAAATAGCATATACCCTGACTAAGGATACATTATCAGAGACTTGTGAACACCGACAAAAGTAAATATGAGGCTAAATATTTGAGTTTGGAAAAGATGGAGGAGATGTGATTGGAGACCACAATACTGATCTTTAGGGATAATGTTAAAAAAAAAAATCAAAAGTCATTCCCAAGTGCATAATAAAAGAATTTCCCTTCAGACAGGTGACAAGTATATCAGAAATGCAAAATCCACTGAAGATTATATTGACCTATTAGACCATGTTGGGAATGAAACATTCCAAAGAGATAGTAAAAAATACAAAGAGACTGAATGGATGCTTTGTGCCTAGCTTGCTTTCCAGGATGATGAAGAAGTATCTACTCTGGAATTACTTTGTACAAAGAAAGAAGGTGGAGAACTGTCAGAGAAATCAAAACAAAGACCTGATTGAAAAAATATGAGAAATTAAGTGGCCATAAATCACCATGTTAAAATGGTCTTCACCTAAAACTTCTGAAAGAGTTAAAGAACAATGTAGCTAAGCTACCACCAAAAATGTATCAACACCTTCCATCAAAGAGGAGGGTGATGAATGTCCATCCATCTTTAAGAATAGTTCAGTGTTACTTGTAAGGTCAGATTTTAATAAAAAAACATGGTGTTGTCTAGAATTTTTCGTCTTTAAAAAATAGTGTATTTTTCCCCTTGTGGAAACTGTGTACTTTCACAATTAGTTGTTTCTGGAAAAGTTTCTCCACACATAGCCTTTGTTTCTTGTTTTGTTTTGTTGTTGTTTTTGTTTTAATTTCTAAGTGTTTCTACATGAGTTTACTACCCTGAACATTACTGAACACTGCTTATTAGACACACACTGATGGGTAACCAAGGGGAGGATTGTAACCCAGCCTACAGCAACTCATAGCAGCATTTGTTGGTTGTCAACTTGGTCTGATTGATAAGCAATAGCTTTATTGTTACAACATGTGGTGGCACTTTAGATACTAAGAACCATGCTGAGAAGAGCACAGCAAAACTTGCCTGGTAAACTTGGTTTTCCAAAGCAATGAATGCAACTATTTTGCCTGAGAATTTTCGCGTATCTTGAGAGGGTGGCTGTTTTCAAGTTAGGGCAATTCTATGGTACCCAAACTAACACAAATTAATAAATGGCCTATTAGCTTGTCAGAGTTTCAGGTGATAAATTCAGTGCTGCCCATGAAACACCAGGCATTGATTGCACAAGCTCTCTGTTGAACTCTTAGCAGGTGAGCACAAGGCAGGCCTTCCCATTTGCATTACCAGTGAACCTCAAATGTGACCTCTCCAAAGGAAGGAGGAGAATTCATTTGCCATGTTTACTTTATATTGAAAAATCTTTTTAGATGGAGACTCCTAACTGAGCCGAATGTTCTTAGTTAAGAGTGTGAGGTGTACTGCATGATTGGTGTTTTTTACAGTCTCATGAACAATTATTTCTTTTGTGTCTTTCAGCCATCACCATTCCTAAAGAATAAGTTAATGTGAAATACCTGTGAAGTCAAATGTGTTTCATGATCCATTTTCATAAAGGGTGTGATATTTAAAAACCAGCTCATTATTTTTTTTTCTTTTTTTTTTTTTGCTAAAAGATAAGAAGGGAGCTTATTCAAGGAACATTTCTCTTCTGCCTCATTCTCAGGATTACCTGTGTGTTCTATGATGGCAACAAATACACTGCTGCCTTCTCATTGCAATTATTTCATCTAAGCCATTCACATTTTGTGTTTTGTTTTTGTTTATTTTACTGTTTTACTTAATGGGGCAATTGTCCCAAAGCAATTATGGACATCCTTTTTATTCCTTTATCTGGATTATGTCTCACTTTCCAAATTATGGCAGGAAAAAAAAAAAAAAAACAAGAGCAAATAATTGTGAATGAAGTGGTGCATAATAACGCTTCAGCAGATAATCAGGACATTTGAAGTAGGCACTTCTCTCAATGTTTTTCAATTATTCAATACTTTGAATATCTAACAAAACTATGTACTCACTCCTCAGAACAATGTATGATTACTTGTAAATATTTTACTATGCAATTTCAGTGGCTTACAAACCTACAAATAACCATCTCCAGACTAGAAACTTTTGCCTGGCTGATACATTGAGTACAATAAACTACTACTACTTTCAAATAATATTATATCTACTATCAAATAATAGACACCTTGGCTGAGCATGGTGGCTCATGTCTATAATCCCAGTGTTTTGGGAAGCTGTGGAAAGAGGATCACTGGGGCCAGGAGTTTGAGCCCAATCTAGGCAACATAGCAAGATCCCATCTCTATAAATAAAAATAAATAAATAAATAAATCAAATAATAGACACCATGAAACCCTCAATCTGTTCAAGGATATTTCGCCTGCAAATATCTTAAGCAGTTTGCCTACTTTTCCATCAAATGGAGGCAGAAGATTCTTTTCATATATGAGATGTAGTGAAACTGTTACTAGATTTACAATTAGAACTAGATCTAAATACAATTCAAACTGTAATTAAGTTGCTATAACATGTCGTTCTAGTAGAGCAACTATTGTCTAATAGTTTTTTAATGATAAATTAAACAGATTGAATTAGGATTTCTCTAAGTCCAATCCAGGCTATAAATTATATGACCACCTATATTGTACAGGAAAAAGTTCCTACTCTCATTGCTGACTGAATAATAGGAGAAGTCACACATCAGTTGAAAACATACAGGAATGGTAGAGTCATATGAATTGGATAACTGTCTATTTAAAAGTAATTTAAAAAGTTGTTATTTAATTTATATTTTCAGAAGTTTATGTTTCTATATGCTGTTGATATTTCATCTTTTTCTATCTTAAGTTCACGAACATTATTCCTAGAACGCATATATCTAAAATGTATTATTTTCAGATAGCTTTGTTTTTTGAAACGTATTGCAGTTTGCATGCTTACTGAAAAAGACAGAAAATACATTTCAAAAACTCAATGAATTTATTAATTTTGTCTTCATGATTTCAGAAAAAAAATAAATTGTTTTGTTTTTCTTAATTTGTATCTAGTTAGGGAAGGCAGGATATGCAAAACAGGAAGAGTCAGACACTAGATTTCAATGGCCTGGTTCAAATCCTGACTGATCTCTTTCTTTGACCTTGAGCCTTCACCCCTGTGAATTGGAGCAGCTAATAATAAGGCCTACTTCATGGGATGCTGAGAGACTTAGATGAGATACACATACCTAGGTAAAGTGTTAGACCACCAGAGGTGATCTAAAAATGATAACTGTTATTCTAATTAATGTTGTCATTCATTTACAAAGTATTTTTTAAATGAGTGTTGTAAGAATAAAACTATATTCATTATGACCGCTTGGCTCTGAGTAATTGAAAACTCCAATATGCATATTTGTGTCTCTCTCCAATTAAAAAAAAAAAGCCCAGGATAGCTAATCCATGGGTGGAGATGGGATGCTGGTCCATGGGGTCAGCAGGGACTTGGGCTCCTCTATGTTTTTCTCGGTCATCTTCAACTTGCAATTATTACAGCATTGTCCAAAAAAACTGTTCCGCCTCCAGCCAGCACATCTGTATTCTCACCACCTGTAAGGAGGAAGGGATAGAGAAGGATATGTTACTGTTTTTTAAGGACATTACTCCTGTTTATATCCTATGGACCAGAACTTAATCATTAATTATAGACCAATCTTAGCTGCAAGCTTTATATTAGGCCCTGTACCTAACCAAATACTGAAGTTCCCTTACTGATAAGAAAGATAATGTTTTTATGGGGACAATGAGCAGCCCTGACACAAAAACTAAATAGATCATTTTTTAATGATCAAAATTAACAAAATTCATATAAAATATAATTACTTTATGACTTAGACTTAGTGATATATTAAGCACAGTATTTTCTCCCTCAATGGTTATTAATTCCCCTACTTAATAGCTTTATGAAATTTTATATTATATCTTTCCCATTACTCTCTTGTTTTTTTATGTATAACTGAAATAGTTTATCTCTTCAAAAATATTTTAATCCTTCACCTTATTTAGATATCCCTTCTATGTAATTCAATACTACCCATTCCATACTCTAATCATAGGCACTTATAACACTATAATTATGAATTACATGCCTATATCCCTTATTCAAATATTCCTTGTGGACAAGCACTACATCTAACATGTTTTTGTAACCTCAGACTCTAATGTATTTCTGGAACATAGTACATTCAATCATTACTCTCCAAAACAATAAAAAATAAATCAATAGACTGTATGAGGAAATTTATATGCAGTGGAATGTAGAACACTTTGACAATTATTTGGTGCATGTAAAACTAGAAATCAACTATCATGCATACAACACATACTTGTCTAAGCTCTCTAGTTATATAACAGGTCTTTGAACTATTGCTCTACTCTAATGTAACCAAAGGAATACTCCTCCCGATTTCCCGCATATTGAGGAAGGTGAGAGCTTTGAGCCATGATTACAATTTAACCTGTATTAATAGTAATCCCAAAATTCTGTGACTCCATTCTTTTCACAGAGAGTGGACAATGAATCTCTACATTTTCAACTACTTTCATATTCCAGACAAACTGAAAGTGTTTACTCTGAACTCATTGATAAAGGAATGGAACTGGCACTCTCTGACCTGACTGACAAAATGAAGTATTGTCCCAGAGAGAGGATCCTTGCACATTGTAAGACCGTTAGAAAATAGTTATCTTACTTTTATTTATTTATTTATAGTTTTTATAG
>NW_012105365.1:7387977-7439932 GCF_000951045.1 Mandrillus leucophaeus
GCTTGGCTCTGAGTAATTGAAAACTCCAATATGCATATTTGTGTCTCTCTCCAATTAAAAAAAAAAAGCCCAGGATAGCTAATCCATGGGTGGAGATGGGATGCTGGTCCATGGGGTCAGCAGGGACTTGGGCTCCTCTATGTTTTTCTCGGTCATCTTCAACTTGCAATTATTACAGCATTGTCCAAAAAAACTGTTCCGCCTCCAGCCAGCACATCTGTATTCTCACCACCTGTAAGGAGGAAGGGATAGAGAAGGATATGTTACTGTTTTTTAAGGACATTACTCCTGTTTATATCCTATGGACCAGAACTTAATCATTAATTATAGACCAATCTTAGCTGCAAGCTTTATATTAGGCCCTGTACCTAACCAAATACTGAAGTTCCCTTACTGATAAGAAAGATAATGTTTTTATGGGGACAATGAGCAGCCCTGACACAAAAACTAAATAGATCATTTTTTAATGATCAAAATTAACAAAATTCATATAAAATATAATTACTTTATGACTTAGACTTAGTGATATATTAAGCACAGTATTTTCTCCCTCAATGGTTATTAATTCCCCTACTTAATAGCTTTATGAAATTTTATATTATATCTTTCCCATTACTCTCTTGTTTTTTTATGTATAACTGAAATAGTTTATCTCTTCAAAAATATTTTAATCCTTCACCTTATTTAGATATCCCTTCTATGTAATTCAATACTACCCATTCCATACTCTAATCATAGGCACTTATAACACTATAATTATGAATTACATGCCTATATCCCTTATTCAAATATTCCTTGTGGACAAGCACTACATCTAACATGTTTTTGTAACCTCAGACTCTAATGTATTTCTGGAACATAGTACATTCAATCATTACTCTCCAAAACAATAAAAAATAAATCAATAGACTGTATGAGGAAATTTATATGCAGTGGAATGTAGAACACTTTGACAATTATTTGGTGCATGTAAAACTAGAAATCAACTATCATGCATACAACACATACTTGTCTAAGCTCTCTAGTTATATAACAGGTCTTTGAACTATTGCTCTACTCTAATGTAACCAAAGGAATACTCCTCCCGATTTCCCGCATATTGAGGAAGGTGAGAGCTTTGAGCCATGATTACAATTTAACCTGTATTAATAGTAATCCCAAAATTCTGTGACTCCATTCTTTTCACAGAGAGTGGACAATGAATCTCTACATTTTCAACTACTTTCATATTCCAGACAAACTGAAAGTGTTTACTCTGAACTCATTGATAAAGGAATGGAACTGGCACTCTCTGACCTGACTGACAAAATGAAGTATTGTCCCAGAGAGAGGATCCTTGCACATTGTAAGACCGTTAGAAAATAGTTATCTTACTTTTATTTATTTATTTATAGTTTTTATAGCGGTGAGAACACTTAACATGAGATCTACCCTCATAAGAAATTTTTAAGTGTCCAATAACAGTATTGTCAAGTACAGGCACAGTATTTTGCAACAGATCTCTAAATAACTAACATATTTGCATTCCTGAAACTTATGCCAATGGATTAGCAACTTCCCATGTCACTCTATCACCCCAGACACTGGCAACAATTATGCCATTTTCTGTTACTAATAATTTGACTATTTCAGATAGTGCATATTAGTGGAATCATGAAATATGTGCCTCTCTGTGTCTGGCTTATTTTGCTTAGCATAATGTACTCAAGGTTCATCCACATTGTCGTATATAGCAAAAATTCTTTCTTAAGGCTGAAAATATTCCATTGTATTTATATATCACATTTGCTTTATCCACCTATCCTGCTGATAGACCTTAAGGTTGTTTCCACACCCTGACATTTGTGAATAATGGTACAATGAACATGAGAATGTATTATCTTGTTGAGATCCTAACAAGTTATTTTGGACAAATACCTAGAAGTAGAATTGCTAGATCATATGATATTTTTTATTTTTATTTTTTGAAAAAAACCCATATGGTTTTCCATAAGAGATGCACCATTTTACATTTCCACCAATAGTTCACGGGAGTTCAATTCCTTAACTGCCAAGATTTGTTATTATTATTATTATTATTATTATTTAATATTAACCATATCAACATGTGGAGTGATAACTTGTATTGTGGATTTTATTTGCATTTCCCTGAAGATTAGAGATGTTAAGCATCTTTTCATAGGCCTGCTGGACATTCGTATGACTTCTTTGGAGAAACGTCTATTCAAATCCTTAGCCAATTTTTAAAATAGGATTAGGTTTGTTTTTGTTGATATGATTTCACTTTGAGTTGTAGAAATCCCTTTTTTATTTCGTAAATTAATCTCATTGGATATCTAGTTTGCAAATATTTTCTCCCATTTGATAGGTTGCCTTTTCATTTTGTTGCTTATTTTCTTTCCTGCACACAAGCTTTTAGTTAGATGTAATCCCACTTGTTAATTTTTGTTTTTGCTGTCTGTGCCTTTGGTGTCAGATTTATGAAATCACTGCTAAGACCAATGTCATGAAATTTATTCTCCATCTCTTCTTCTGTTACTATTACAGTTTCAGGTCTTAAATTTAAGACCTTAATTTATTTTGAGTTTTTTTGTGTGTGTGTATGATGTAAGATAAAGTTTCAAATTAATTGTTTTTACATTTGGATGTTGTTTTCCCAATACTATTTGTTGAAGAAAGTATCATTTCCCATTTTATAGTTTTGTCACCCTTGTCAAAGATCAGTTGACCATAAATGTGTGGATATATTTCTGGGTTCTCTATTCTGCTCTGTTGATCTATATGTCTATCTTTATGTTAATATCATACTCTTTCAATTAGTGTAACCTTGTACTATATTTTGGAATCAGAAGTGTGATGCCTCCAACTTTATTCTCTCTCAAGATTTTTTTTGGCTATTTGGGGTCTTCAGGGTTTCCATATAAATTTTAAGCTATTTTTCTACTTCTCTGAAGACAACAATTGCAATTTTTATGAGGATTGTTTTGTATCTGTGGATTATTTTGGTTAACTATGGATATTTTAAAAACATTATGCCTGGTAATTGATAAGTGCAGGATGTATTTCAACTTGCATCTTTGTTTTATTGATGTTTTGTACTTTTCATTACACAGGATTGTTCACCTCCTTAGTTAAGGTTATTCCTAAGTATTTTTTAAATGCTTTTTTAGATGGGATTTGTTTTGGTAATCTCCTTTTCAGATATTTCATCGCTAATGCACAGAAACACAAAAACTTACTATAAAAAACTTATTTTTGTATCTTGATTTTGTATCCTTCAATTTTATTGCTTTATTTGTTCATTCTAAAAGATTTTTTCATTTTTGGTTTTTGGTGGAGTCTTTGGGATTTTCAATATGTGAGATCAGGTCATTCACGAACAGGGACAATTTTACTTCTTTTTTCTCTGAGAACCTTTATTTCCTTCTCTTGTCTAATTGCTCTTGCTAGGACATTTATTATTAAGGCAGAAGTGATAAGAATAGGCGTATTTGGTTCACTGAATTTAGAGGGAAAGTTTTCAGTTTTTCACCATAGAATGTGATGTTAGCCATGGACTTTTCATGTATATTCTTTATTATATTAAAGTAATTTCTTTCTGTTCCTAATTTGCTGAGATTTTATTGTGAAAGTTTGTTGAATTTTTCAAATGCTTTCTGTGCATCTATTAAGATGATCATGTAATTTATATTCTTCATTCTTTTAATGTGGTATATTATATTGATGTTTTTATGTTGAGTCATCTTTGTATCCTAGATATAACACCTACATTGTCATGGTGTATGAACATTTTAATGTGCTGTTGGATGCAGTTTGCTAGTATTTTGTTATGGATTTTAAATTCCATATCCATCAGAGATACTAACCTACAGTTTTCTTGTTGTGTCATTGTCTTGCTGTGTTATCAGGGTAACACTGGCCTCATAAAATGAGTTTGGGAGTGTTCCTTCCTCTTCAATATTTTGGAAGAGTTTGGGAAGACCCAGCATTAATTTTTCTTTAAATATAGTTGTATTTCATCGGTTAAGTTACCTGTTTCTTCTTGACTTACTCTTGGTAAGCTATATCTTTCTAGGGTTTGATTCATTTTTTTCTAGGTTATTCAGAAAGCATACAATGGTAATATTCTCTCATTATCCTTTTTATTCTCATGGCATCCGTTGGAATGTCTCCTTTTTTATTTCTGATTATTTATTCAAATCTTCTCTCTTTTCCTTAGTCTAGCTAAAGGTTTTTTTTGGTTTTGAAAGGTTAATTCTTTTTTTAAAAAAAAACAGTTTTGTTGATTTTTTCCCATCATTTTTTTATTCTTTATTTTATATATTTTGCTCTGATCTTTATTATTTCCTTTTTATGCTAAATTTGGGCTTAGGTTGTTTTTTTCCCCAATCATTTGAGGTTTAAATTTAATTTGTTTATTTGTGATTTTTCTTCTTTTTGAATGTTAGTATTTTATCACTATAAACTTTCCTTAGTACACACAGCCTTTGCTGCATCCCGTAAGTTTGGTATGTTGTGTTCTTACTTTCATTTATCTCAAGATATTTTCCATTTTCTATTTTGATTACTTATTTGACTCATTGGTTGTTCAAATTGTGTTTAGTTTTCACATGTTTGTGTGTTTTCCAATTGTCCTACTGCTGTTGATTTCTAGTTTTCTTCCATTGTGATTGGAAAATATAATTGGTAGAATTTCAATCTTCTTCGATTTGTTAAGATTCTTTTGTGACCTAAAATGTGATCTGCCCTGAGAAATGCTTTATGTACACTTGAGAAGAATGTATATTCTACTCAATATATATGCTACTGTGGGGTGGAGTGCTCTGTGTATGTTTGGTAGATCTATCAATCTGTACTTTTGTTCATGTTGGCTGTTACTGGTCTCCCTATTATTATATTGCAGTCAATTTCTTCCCTCAGCTCTGTCAATGACTGCTGTATATATTTATATGTTCTGATGTTGGGTACACACACACACATGTAAAATCACAATTTTATATATATATATAAAATTATATCTTTCAGACAATTTTATTCTTGTATCCTTATATAATGTGCTTCTTTATCTCTTGTGAAGGTCTTGTATTTAAAGTGTGTTTTGCCTGATCCAGGTCTAGCCACTTCTGCTATCTTTTGGCAGCCATTTGCATGGAGTATTTTTTTCCATTTCTTCACTTTCAGTCACTGTGTATCATTAAACATAAAGTGAATTTCTTGTAGATAACATATGGATTGATCATATTTATTTCTGATTAATTCAACACCTCAGTGCTTCTTGCTTGAGTACTTTACTCCATTTACATTTAAAGTAATTATTGATTAGAAAAAATTTCCTCTTGCCATCTTGTTAATTGCTTTCTATGAGGTTTTGTTTTTTGTTCTGTCACTCTTCCACTTGTGTAGTGTTCCTTTGTCTGTAGTAGATTTTTTTATATCCTTTATTTACTTTCTCTTTTGTGGTGGTGTGTGATCTATATAAATATATTTTTTTCTTTGTGGTTACAATGAGATTTAAATAAAATTTCTTATCATTATGTAAGTTATTTTAAACTGATAACAGCTTAACTTTAACTGCATACAAAAACTCTACATATTTATTTCTCCCTTTCCCACACTTTATATTATTTTTGTCACAATTTCAACCTATTTATATTGTGTATCTATTAACATATTTTTACTTAGTCATTTTTGATACGTTTTGTTTTTAGCTTTTATACTAGAATAAAAAGTTATTTATCCACTGCTATTATAGCATTTTATATATGTCTATATATTTACCCTTACCAATTAGTTTTATGGTTTGTTATACTATCATGTTATGGTTTAGTATCCTTTCATTTCAACTTGAAAAAATTCCCTTTAGTACTCCTTGTAATGCAGACACAGTGGTAATAAAATTATTCAGATTTTGTTTACCTGGGAAAATCTTTGTTCCCTTCAATTTTGAAAGATAGTTTTAATGAGTATAATATTCTTGGTTGTCAGTTTTTTGTTTGTTTGTTTGTTTGTTTGTTTGTTTGTTTGTTTCAGCACTTTGAATATATCATACTTCTAACTACTGGCCTGAAAAGTAAAAATCTGCTGTTAGTCTTATAGAGATTATTTGTATGTGAAAGTTTCCTTTTTGTCTGATTTTGGAATTTTCTTTGAATTTGACAATTTGATTCTAATGTGTCTTGGTTTGTTTTTCTTTCTGTTTCTTTTCTGGTGTATCTTATTTAGAATCCTTTGGGTTTTCTGCATTTGGATTTCCAGTTTCTTCCCCAGATTTTGGAAGTTTTCAGCCATTATGTCTTTGAGTAAACTTTATGGTTCTTTCTCTCTCTCTCTTGTCTTTCTGAAATGTCCATAATGCTTATATTGATCTGCTTAATGTTTTCTCCTAAGCCCCTTAAGCTTTTTTCACTATTTTTCATTTCTTTTCTTTTTGCAACTCTCACTATATAATTTCAAATGACCTGTGTTTTAGTTTGTTGATTATTTCTTCTGATTGCTCTAGTCTGCTGCTGAAACTTCTCTATTACATTTTTATTTCAGTTATATTCTTCAGCTTCAAGATTTCAGTTTTGTTCTTCTAAAAATTTTCTATCTGCTTGTTGAACTTCTATTTTTCTTGTATTGTTCACTTAAACTCATTAAACATTTTATAATGGTGATTGCATGTTTTCTGTCAGTTAATTTTTAGGGTTGGTTTCTGGAGTTTCATCTTGTTGCTTTATTTGGATTGTGTTTTTTTGTTTCTTCATTTCCTTTACTTTGTACATTGATATGATCTACACATTAGAAAAAAATCACTTCACTCAGTCTTCACATATTTGCTTTGTGCAGTAAAAGACTTTCTTCAATCAGTTTGGCCAGATTATCTATGGATCTCCCAAACCTTTGTGGTAGTCCATACTGCTATCTTAGTTCCCAGCCACCCTCAAGTGTCTAGAGTACAGCAGATCCTGACACTGCTCCAAGATATCAAAGACAGAAGCCATTCTCTGATATAGAAACCAGAGAGTTAGATCATTGGGTTCATTGTCCAACTCTTTACCTCCCCAGGGAGAAGATAGAAGATAAAGTTTTTTCACTCACTCACTCTTCACGAGGCAGGGGAGAGAGTTGATGGAGGTTGCTTTTGTGCTTGTTTAAACCCCATAAATGTGTACAATTGTGTGTCAGTTAAAAAGTAAACATAATCTATAAAAAGGTAAAAATAAAAATATTTTCAACAATGAAGAGAAGTTTCAGAGACGACACAATGTTAAAAGTAAAATAATTTTTAATTTTTAAATAAAAACTACTAGATGTTATTTAGCATAGATTATTCAAAAATATAGGCATGAACATATAATTTAAATTTATGAAAGAAACAGCCAGAAGGACTAAAAATAAAACAGTAAAAAGTAGTTGCTATTAAGAAATAGAACCCATGAGTAAGAGGCTAGAGATGTTGGAAGGGAAATTTTCTGTCTGTGTTTTGTAACTATATGCATTGATTTTTATCTGTATTTCAATATAAATGGAATCTTTAACAATAAAATTTTCAAATTAAACAAAAATGAAATTTAAAAAATAATATTTATTTTCAGCGACTATCAGGCTTCTAGACTGTGATTGGTTCTGTCAGCACTCTGAGAAAAGCAAGACAGAAGTCAGACTCTTGAGCAGCTCCTGAAAAACTTGGAACCTTGAATTTGTGGTCCAACTATTTTCTTTCCAGTGAAAAGCTATGAGCTGAGGCTCTTCTTTATCCACTTACTGTAGGCAGAGTTAGTGAGATGATTTGTGGTGAGTGCCCACATACTAGGTCAAACCACTGCCTTTGTTCACAGTAGCCCTTAGATGTTTAGTGTATGTTGCGTTCTGTCAGTGCTCCTAGACAGGTGACACAAGAAAGCCAGTTCCTCAACAAATCGCTGAAAACGGTGGCATGTTTAATGCATAGTCCAGCTTCCTCCCTAGGGAGAAGTTGGAAACTGAGGGGTTTTCTCACAACTGAGTGGAACTGTGCCATGAATGGGGAATTATAGTGAAAGCATGTCTGATCTATGGTGTGCAAAATAACTGAGGCATGATAAGGACTTCATTCATATGTGGGTCATACTCACCAGACATTAACTGGGTGCATGACATTGATCATCCAGTCTTGAGAAAACAGCAAGCACAGAATGATCTATTGGGACTCATTTTGCATGCACACTTTTCTCTGCCCATTTTCCTTGTTCTCTTTACTCATTTGGGGGCCTTGAGCTCATACTAAAACCATTTTCCTCAAACTTGTCTCCAGTTCTGGGTTAGCCCTGAAAAATCATCACTTAATCCTTCTAGCACTATCTCCTAGATCTCAATACACACCTTATACTCTTTTTATACTCCTTCCCTGACCTACTGCAATGCTAATACAGTTGCAGCCTTAGAACTCCACAGGTTGCTACATTCTCTCAGCTTGTGCCTCTTTTCTTCCTCCTTGAGCTTCTCCTTCCTCTCAGTCCCATGGGTCCTTCCTGTGTTGCAGCCTCACATTACCCATAGTCCTGCATCTTCATATTTGAACTTCAGATTTAGAAGTCCTAAAAGCATTTTTTTCATTCCTTTCTACCCCTAAGTGTGACTCAGTCCTTCTTTGTAATGTTTAAATGTCATAATTTAAAAAATGATAATTGTATTACACTACAATGAACTATTCCTGTGTAACTAAAGACACTGTAAAACAAAAAAGTAAATTGAATTAAACACACACACACACTAGGAGCAAATATTTGCAACATATATTATAAACAAATGATAAGATGCTGAATATCTAAAAATCTCCCAGAAGCTGATAATGGTGGTGTGAGAGGGTGGTACAACTCAAGAATAAAATAGATAAATATTATGAAGGCAAGTCACAAAAGAAGAGTAAGGATACTTAAGCAGTACACAGGGAGAAAGTTCCCTAAGAAAACAGCAATCAGTAAACAATTTAAAACTAGGAGACTTCATTTACTACTCATGAGTGTTGTTAGTGTTAACAAGGATTAGGAGAGTATAACAGCTCCATATATTGCCATAAAGGGTGAAAATAAACATGCCCTCTAGAAATGCTGATGTTGGTAACTTTTTATTGCAATGTATTTAAGAAAATTGGGCAGTGTATGTAAGATTAAATCTCAGTGGTAGGAACACTATTGTGTACTTCTTAATGGCCTATACTTTTCTGATTGATCAATTTCATAGGCAAACAAATAGAAAAGAAACAGTAAATAGGTCTTAAGGAAAAATAAGTACATTGAGTCTACCAGGCAAAATAACAGTGCATCTGTAAAGCAGAGTAACAGAAAGAACATAACTTACATTGTTCGATTAGGACAGTTCTCTCTAACACCTTAACTTTTAAAATTCATACTTTTTATTTAGATAGATATTTCCTGAGGCACAACTGAGAAAAGAGCATTCGAGGCAAAGAAAGGACAGATATTAAAGCTCTGAGAAAAGTAAGAGTTTGAACATTTCTAGAAATAGAAAAAAAAAAAAGCCGCTTTGGCTTGAGTACAGTGAAAGATGATATGGACCTGAGAGAAGATCACCACAGCAAGGAATATTCATTTTATTCACACACAATAAGAAACCAGTCAAATGATTTTAAGAAGGGAAATTCAGAAAACAAGTTTACATTTTAAGATTGCATTAGATTATGGGAAGACTAAAGGAAGACTCTAGGAGACACTAAATTGAAGGTGATTGTTGTTCTTCAGGAAAGAAACGATGGTAGTGTAAGCAGAAGAACGTGGACCAATCTAAGATATTGTTTGAAGTGGAATCATTGAAATGGGAAAGGTTCCCTTGTCCCCCTTGCAGGGCATATGATGGGGGTGTGTGGCTCGCTTCTTCAGTGCCCTGCTGCTTAAACCTTTAGGGGAGTATACAGACGGCAGACTGTGGGACTCTGAAGTCACAGCAGTGTCTAGGGGTGAATGTTTACAACTCCTGAAGCCCCAGTGGGTGTGTAACAGGGTGCTCTCTTAGTTGCCATCTATAGGCAGCTTGTGTTAACCAGCTCAATTAGACTCCCTTATCACAAGGACAGAGGGATTCCTATATACAGGGCTTTCTTCTCTTAGTGTACTGGCGGAATCGGATCACATGTTGGCTTAGAGAATGAGTGCAACCTTTTGTTGTAGAAGTAGCTCTCAGGAGATCCAGGAGCCAGAAGGGAGATGCTATTCCCCTGGAGTCAGGCTTGGCCTGACTCTTCTCCGACCACCCCAGCCAAACTCTGTGTCATTCCACTGGTGAATGGCCTGCCTGAGTTCTGGCATCTGTTGGTGTGCTCCTCCCCTGGTGTGCTCCTCTCCTGGTGTGCCCCTCTCCACAACCAGCCGCTTGTGTCTTCTTCCACTGATGTGCTTCTCTCGACATCTGGCCACCTCTGTGCATGCTAGGGTCTCGGGTTTTTATATACCCAGGATGAGGGAGTGGCAGGGTCTTGGAAAATGCAACATTTGGGCAGGAAATACCTGTCCTCACTGAAGTCCGTGGGGGTAGAACCCTAGCCAAGGACCTGCCTTTCTCTATCCAGCACTTCTCTTCCCACCTTCCATATCATTTAAAGGGACTGTGCTCTTTCCCTCCCAGCACTCCCATATCTTTGTGTCAGACTGCATACAGAAGGTGGAGAGGAGGGTTTTGAAGGGTGACAATAAGCCTTCTCACTTAGGCAAATGTAGAGAGACAAAGAAAACTGAAAAGGAAAAGATTCAAGTAAAGGGTAGAAGAATAAAGAAAGTCAAGTCACCAACATAGAGAGATATGTGTGAATACCCCAAACAGATACAAAACCAATAAATGATCAAAATATATCCAGCAGTACAATGTAATATATAGCTTACTTTCTCTTTCAGTATTTTTTAATATAAAAATGTTTACTTCTTTCAAAATCATTCATTTATAAAATTTGAGTGTTTTTTTATGTTGTTTCAATTAATTTTGATTCTTTCAAATATATATTAATTCATTTATCAGAATTTTAAAAATGTGCATATTCTATTAGAGATTGAATAGGCTATTAGCTACTGTAAGCTTCTATTGATTCTTTTGAAGAATATTAATGATTTTTTTTTTTTTTTTTGAGACAAAGTCTTGCTCTGCAGCCCTGCTGCAATATGCAGTGGCTTGATCTCAGCTCACTGCAACCTCTGCCTCCTGGGTTCAAGCAATTCTCCTGCCTCAGCCTCCTGAATAGCTAAGACTACAGGCATGCACCACCATGCCTGACTAATTTTTGTGTTTTTAGTAGAGATGCGGTTTCACCATGTTGGCAAAGCTGGTCTCGAACTCCTGACCTCAGGTGATCCACCAGCCTCAGCCTCCCAAAGTGCTGGGATTACAGGAGTGAGCCACCGCACCCAGCCGAGATTTGAAATTTTTTGTTTGTTTGTTTGTTTTACTTTGTTTTTTGTTTTTGTGTGTGTGTTTATTTTTTAGAGAAAAGAGAAAGACTTGCAATTAGGTGACGTCCAAGAAGATAAGTATCATTTAAGACATTTTTAAATCAACATATTTTTCATAAGCTGTCCACAGAAGATTCATTGATTTTTAAATCACTCATTTGCTCTTTTAATGATATGATAAAGACTCTGTACCCTAAAAGTAGGTAAAAACAATTACAGTTATAAAATTAGCTAAGTTTTTGAGCACTTACCATATGTCAGACAGTGCGCAAAGCAATTTAAGAGCCTCGTAACAACTCTTGTGCTAAGTATTGTTATTCTTCATTAACAGATATAGAAATAGAAGCAAAGTGGAAAAAATGGTGTACTTTGAAAAATAAGCCAAATGAGAATGCAGTTGTCTACGTGTAGTTCTACATGCCAGACAGCCAGACCTTTCATAAACCCAAAATTTGGAGGAAGAGTGTCCATTAAGGCAATCTTTCAGACATGGAATAGGAAGTGATTCTTATTTGGTTCCATATTATTGTAAAGTAAGTCATCTCTCTCACCTATGCAGGTTATTTAATAGTAATTTTGGATCCAGGGAATCCAAAAAAGACTATATTTTTTGTTGTCATCATGACAGTTGTATGATAATCATATTTTCATTTCCAAAAGCCAGATTATTGGTCTTAACTGAAGAGGGTAGCAAACACATTAAAATAGACTAAAGTTGTTTCAGAAATCTTGTAAGAGACAATACAAGGGAACATATTTAGTATATGGATTTGTTAAGTAAGGCAGGTTTGTATTTATACAAGATGCCTATATTTGAAAACAACATAACATGATAAAACTATGCTTTTTTAACTATTGTGTTAATATGTGTTACATTGTTATAATGAATACCTGAGCCTGGGTAAATTATAAATGTCAGAGATTTGGCTCATTATTTCACAGGCTGTACTAACATGACACCAGCATTTGCTCAGCTTCTGGTGAGCCCTCAGGAAACTTCTCCTCATGGTAGAAGGTGAAGGGGAAGCAGACCTGCCACATGGTGAGAGAGAGAGAAAGAGAGCAAGAGAACAGGGAAACAGGTGCCAGACTCTTAAACAACTAGCTCTTGCATGAACTGATAGAGTGATAACTCACTTGTTACCACAAGGATGGCAAAGTCATTTATGAGAAGTCCACTTTCATGATCCAAACACCTTCCACCAGGTCCACCTCCGACACTGGAGGCCACATTTCGACATGAGATTTTGAGGGTACACACATCCAAACCATGTCAGTTTTCATACTATAGTCAACCTAAATATGTTATGTTTAATACATCAGTTTCTACTTTATACTTATAGATACTGATGAAAATACCCAGAGGAAAAATGATTCTAATATTCATGCAGTTAAAAACAAAACAAAAATTAAGTTATATATTAGTAGTTTGACAAATTATCAAACCCACAGACTTTTCATAAGGAGTAATATATCTCACTTTACCACAGTAAAAGATTGTAAGGTTGCATTTGTCTTAGGACATCAAAAGCTTTTACTTCCTTAAAATTGAACTCATAGGTTACTATTTCCTTCCAATTTTTGAAAATCTCAGAGCACAGAACACTCCACACACAAAAAAAGTTAGTATTTTTATCTTTTCTCTGTAAGATTCCCTTCAGAATCTATGTAAGGTTCTTTTCTGCCAAAGGAAGATATGCTTGCCTATAAAAATGTTTAAGTTGATTTTTCTTATAATATCAGGATCTATGAAATACTAAATTTACTATAGTTCCTGTCTCTTTTTCTATTCCAAGCAATGTTTTCAAACTAACAAACTATGGATTTAGCTTATTCTCAGCAATGCCCAAACAATATGAACAATCTTTTTATCTTATTGTTTGACAGCATGTATTGATCCATATGCCTAGTCAGTTTAAATGCACTATTGCACCATAATATATAAGATATAACTGCTCCCGTAAGACTACACTGCTAGAAATAAAAACAGCACATTTCCAAATATGAAAATTATTTTTAAACCTCCCTTACTAATAGCATCATTTGAAAGATATTTGTTATCTTTAAATGAAACTTTTGAATTCTTTATAATGGTATGAAGTCTTTACTATTCTTAAAGGGATCTTTCACCATTCAGATGACCTTTGTTAGAATCCTAAAAAGTTTGGCTATTTTTGGTTTTCTTTTGTTAGTTTTTACATCTAAACAATTTTTCATTTGCACAAGAAGGGACTAGAGACCACACAGGCCTAGCATATTTTGGGGCATTGGTATTCCTTTTAATCTTTACCTTGTAGCTCATATCAAAGCTGTAATTGTTTGCTAGCCAGCAAAATCTAATGGCTCCCTCTGGTCAAAAGCTGTCAACAGCAATCTATCCAGCAGTGGGGGCATTGCCTGAAATAGAAAAAGCATCACATATGGTCGTATTCCTTGGTGAACTACAAACAAGGTAAGGCTTAACATTTTCAAACACAAAACCATTACTAACTCCACATAGTAAGACTGGGGCACTAACATATCATTGCTAGAGAATTTTGCTTTTTGGTTCATTACTGTCCTGTAGGTCAAAGAATATAGCAAGATAGTACAAGTATTTACACTGTTTTCTTTTTTTTTTTCTTCCCTTGATTTCACAGTATAGCAATAAGTCTCTCTTAGATGTTAGATCATGATTTATTAGGTGTCCAAAAGCAAACCCATACTCCAAAATGTATAAAGAAAACAGGCCTCAAATGATCAGTCCAGATTTCCTGCTAAGTGTAAAGACTGCTAAATTCATTAGGAAATCTAACAAAGAAAAATACTACGTTTTTTTTTTTTTATTTGCTCCAAAAGCTGTAAAGTTCTGTTTAGAAATTTCTGAGGTAGGTGGTTTATTTAACATTTGTATTATCACAATAGTATTGTATAATCCTCCTGACACAGTTCAGTGTAATGACTCTAAACATCAAACCAGCTATCGAACATCATGCTGAGTTTCCCATCCAGGCTAATTAGAATTCTTGTCTTCTTAAAACATTTGCACTCTGGGCATTCCAGTGGTTTTTCCACTTGTGGCTGGGCCTTTGGATATTTCTAAATCAGAATGAGCTGCATGCCGCTAGCTTTACATGCCTCTTGGTTCCTTCTGCCCTCTCACCTGAATGTCAGAAATCTTTTAGTAATTCCTCAGAATGAAATCAAAGAGTTTCTCTTAGCTCAGTTTAGAGGCATCCAAATGGAAGCAGCAAACTAAAAACAGAACATTCACCCAGTAGTTTTTATACATTCTAGAATCTCCTCTTTGTTAACCCACTTTATATAATATATAATATAGGATGGATTGTGGATTGTTCTCTTATTAGAAGCAAAATAATTCATATATAAATAAGCTATGCTGCACTTCATGTAGTGCATAAAATATGCGTTCAATTTCAATTCATCTAAAAGAATGATAACATAGGAGTAGACTTCAGGTAATAAAAGGAAGAAGAAAATAGTCTTGGATCAGTAGAAGAGGAACTCATTTTGTACACATTTGACATGAAGAATAGACAGTGTACAATGTAAAAGTAAGAATTTGTACTGCTCTCTGTCTATTATGAGATATAATAAGGTTCTGAAAGTTCCTGCAACAGAAGCATATGGTGTGTGTTTTTACTAACATTTTTCTAATGCAAAAATGTCCATGTACCACTGGTAGGAAATTCATTCCTCAATATAAAGTTTGGGCAACTCATTAAATGTTGTGTCCTTTTGTGAAAGTCTTCAAAGCATACAGGCCCAATTCCATTTCAGAGATTAATATAAGCAACTGATGAAAAGTTTTATTGGAATCTGCCATTGGTTTAATCACACTAATTCATCTCAGAGCTGAACTAAAAATGGGATAAGTCTTTAGTAAAATTCAAATGCAAAAGCATGGCTTTGGTTAAGTGAAAGTATGACAACATATTTGGTATTTTGTCTGCTTTCCTGACACATTTCGCCAAGGTTCAGTGAACTGGTAGTATGTTTTGCTCATTATAACATCTTCAAGTATTTCTAAGATGTCTGGGGTTTGGCATGCTCCAAAGATACCTTGCCAAGCTCATTTTCCACTATTATTTACACCCATATATTTTTTCAAGGAAACAGTTTGAATGTTTCTGATTACATAGAGCTATTGAATGTACAAATGGCCCCATTTAATACACTATAAGTAACTTAATTCAGTTTTGGGGGGAAAAATAAAAAATAGTTTACATTTGCTAATAATCTAAATTTTGAGAGATTTGGATTGTATCTAACCTTAAATCAAAATATCGTTAAATCCTATAATTGAATAAGACACATTATTATCATGCTTAGCCTCCATGCCATTTTCCATTCATTTTGTCATCTCTGTCCGATTTACCGTATCTCATCCTATACAACATTTTAAGTACTTTAACATATGTATGTCATTTCACTACCAATGCTTTCCTGATTACCTTTTAAGTAATATAAGTTGGTAATAATAGTAATTGTTTACAGAGAAGGCTACAATTCCTCTCGCCAAAAACCATACCAAATAATAGGTGGAATTGTTTATGTGCTTTCCTTAGGCACTATATGTTAAATAGTATATTAAATATAATGTCTAACTGTGTATAAGTATATATCACATGATACTGCAGATGGGCAGAGAAGTGCTGCGTCCAGAAGGGTGGTTCCTTGGCCAAAGCTCCACCCTTGAGTCTGTGCCCACTGACCTACGTGAGGACAGGCACTTTTGTTTTCATGCCCAAATGTTGCTTTTCTAAGACCACCCTGGCCTACCACGCCCCCATAACCTATAAAAACCCCGAGATCCTAGTGGGCACAGACACAAGCGGCTAGATGTCTAGAGGAACACCCTGGCAGAACCCATTGTCAGATCCTGGAAGGCCATCCATAGAGGAATGATGCAGACGTCAAGGCAGAAGGAGAATCTGGCGGCTCAATTCCAACTTCCCACTCCATTCCCTGCTGTCCTCCCCATTCAACTCAGTGAGAGCTACTGAGAGCTACTTCCACTCAACAGAACTTTGCACTCATTCTCCAAGCTCATGTGTGATCCGATTTTTCCAGTACACTAAGGCAAGAACTCAGGATACAGAAGCCCTCTGTCCT
The DNA here is from genome assembly GCF_000951045.1 of Mandrillus leucophaeus. NCBI lineage: Eukaryota > Metazoa > Chordata > Mammalia > Primates > Cercopithecidae > Mandrillus > Mandrillus leucophaeus. The sequence goes on from NW_012105365.1 coordinate 7,404,510, forward strand.
TGCGAAAAGGCAGAGGTTCTAATTGAGCTGATTAACACAAGCTGATTAATGCAAAGGAGAAACAGATTCCAGTTGACTATTTTTAGAGTCTTCTAAGGAAAGAGACAACACAGGCTCCCAGAATATATATTTTTTAAAACCCACGATAATCTAAACAAATTTGAAGTGCTTGTTCCTGAATTATTTTATTGAAACTTATCAGCATCTCCTCTATCAACATTTCTTTCCTTTTGAAAGGCACTCTACATGACTTTGTGGGAACCTATGGACAGTGTTCTTCAAACTGAGAGACATGTGTGCCCTGGAATACATACTTACCAAGGGAGAAGCTGACATGGACACTTTTTAGGCAGTCACTTTCCAGATCATATTCTCACTTTCATAGATACTATTTGCTAAAGCCTGAGAAGACACTTGCTATAAAGATGTTCTGTCAGTTTCCACACTTTCTGACCAACTCCCTGCCATCATTCATTCTCACTTACTTTGTACTACTAAACAAAAAACAATTAAATTTACTGTTGCCTAAGAAGCATCCTTTAACTTCTAACATGTGTACGAAAACTAAGACATTTGACAGATCTTGATCATGTCAATTTTTAGACTTCCCCAAAATTGAAAGTGTGCATGACTTTGCTGATTGGATAACAAATGCTTTTACAATTCAAGTGCTTTCCAATATTTGCTTTCAACAAAATTGAAAGATGGTCAAATACGGTTGTCAGTTAATAAATCATTAAAAGTAATGTTTGGTAAATGATCACAATACAGTTTCCACATACAATACAAAAGGGATTTAGGTAATTAAGTGATACAACTATGTTAGAATTCCTTGTATTCCCATCTATTTATTTATTTGAAATATGAAAAATGTTAGTAACTACTGACATTTCTGAAAATAAAAAAGGGAAAACAATTAAGGCTGCATCTTGGATGATTTTAGAAACAAGTCATATTTACCCATGCATGCATAAAATAATTAGAGGGAAAATATCCATGCTCTCATTAAAAAGTGAAAAAAAAGTTTAAAAATTATTTATCAAAACAAGTACTATATATATTCAATTATTCTATTAAAACTGAATACAAAAATATTTTTGAAACTCATAGTTTACAATTATCAATTTAAAAACTTTTTCACATATTTTTGTTGAATGTGATTTTATTTTTTTGCAATTTGCCTTGTCTGCCTAGAATAAGGGAACAAGTAAAAAGAAAAATTGTTTAAATCATTCATTTGTCAAGTAAAAAAAAATTGTTTAAATCATTCATTTGTCATTAAAATGTCTACTGATTATATGATGGTTTGATATGATTTGACATAATAAGTATTAATACTTGTATCATTATTAAGGCAAGTTTAGACCCTTACCTTAATAATGATATTAAGTATTAATATAATTATAAAAATAAAAGTAGAGGAAAACAGAAAACTACAGATAACTTTTTTAAAAATTAAGCAACTATAATTCTAGCTGCCATAACATATTTTCAATGTTTTATCTTATAGTTTGAGTACTATTTTTATAAAATATAGCAATCTATATTAAATCATTGATAAATTTTATTTTAAAATTATAAATAAATTAAGTTTAATTAAAATTAACTAATTAAATTTTGATGTATTCTAAATTTTATTTCTACAAATTTCAAGGAAAAATGTATGACAGAGGGATCATCAGTGTTAACTTGTTTAGTGACAAATTATAGTGCAATTAATGGTGGGTCAAACTGATATTACATAAATTCTGCTATGATGTACTATGAAGGATATAATTTCATCAGTTTTTATTCTAGTCAAAAATGCTTCATTTGATTTTATAAAGCTTTTAAATTTAACTTCTAGCAAAATGAAAAATAAAGTAAAATACCTCAAAAGGAATCAAGCAGACAAACCCAAGAGGCAGGACATTCTTCTGGACAGCTGCTTCATTAATTTCAACAAGTTCATCTGACTAAAACTGGTACCTTATAATAGATATTCTAGAAATAGCCCAAATTGTGAATATAAATTTGGTATAAGACAAAGGTGAGACTTCAAGTCAGTGAGTGAAATATACTAGTTTTTAATAATTAAGATCTTGTGATGAAATAGCCATGTAAGAAAAATAAACAAATTTTGTTCCAGTCTTACCTATTATGCCAGAATAAATTTTAAATGGATTAAAAATCTAAAATGAAAAAAACTATATACCAGTGCTAGGTAAAAACAAAGGTTAATTTCACTGTACATCTAGAATGGAGAAAATTGTTCAAACTATGACAATTTATACACAAAACATAGACAATATTGATAAATTTGTTCATATAAAAATTTGTAAATGCAAAAAAATTCAGTGTAAAAGGCAAATGAGAAACTGGAAATATGTAACGCACACAACAAAAAAAGTTAGTATGTGAAACATATTAATATCTTCTAAAAATAAAGAAAAGCCTTAACACTATAGAAAATAGGCAAAATATACAGATAGCTCAAAAAGAATGAAAATATAAATACCTTTAAAATATGAAAAAATGTTCTGCTTTGTTCATAATATGAAAACCGCAAATTAAAATACTCTGCGATCCAATTTCTCACATATTGAATTGGCTAAGATCCAGAAGATTGACAATGTCCTCTGTGGGTAAGGATGAACAAAACAGTCTCATACATTGATGACGAAAACGCAAAATGTTCAAAACCACTATGAAGGGAAATTTAATAAAGTCTAGCAACATTTATGCCTTTGTCTTGTGACCCAGCAATCCCACTTTGAAGAACATATCCCAAAGATATACTGACAAAAATATGAAAAAGAGAACAATATGTACAATGCCATTTATGCTGCAATATCTGAATTGTAAAAACTGGGAAAAAAACAAATGTACATAAGTATGATACTGCAGTTGGTTGAATAAACACAGTATAGTAACACAATGGAAATCCAGATAATACTAAAATGACAAATGGAATACCTCAACAAACTACTAAGAAGTTTTCTCTAATATATATTGTTAGATATAAAAAGCAAGTTCAAGAAAAAAATGGGTATAATATGTGATCGTTTAAGAAAGAGACAACATAGCAGGATATTATGTATAAATAGCCAAATATTAGGATATAGACAACATGTATTGACTAGGTTAATATATGCATATGTATATCGGTATGTTAAAAGCTGGAAAGTAATTTTAAATTTAGAAAATATAGAGATAACGACCGGGTATGGTGGCTCACACCTGTAATCCCAGTACTTTGGGAGGCCAAGACAGGTGGATCACCTGAGGTCAGGAGTTCGAAACAAGTCTGGTCAACATGGTGAAACACCGTCTGTACTAAAAATGCAAAAATTAGCTGGGTGTGTTGGTGTGTGCCTGTAATCCCAGCTACTCGGGAGACTGAGGCAGGAGAATCGCTTGAGCCCGGGAAGCAGAGGTTGCAGTGAGGCGAGATCGGCTAGTGCATACCAGTTTGGGTGATGGAGCAAGATTCTGTTTCAAAAAAAAAAAAAAAAAAATATATATATACACACACACACACACACACACACACATGGGAAAAGGAGAGACAAGGCTTAGAGGGAAAGAAATAAGAGTTGGCCTTCTCCAACTATACTGTGTTTTGTAGATTTGTATTCTATATCCATGAAAATGTATTGCATAATTCTAAAAAATATTTTAAGTGGGGAAAAAATAGTAATTCCTAAAAGCTGAAACAAAGTGAAGCAAATTAAACTATATATTGAATTGATGATAAAACCACACATAGTGAAATTATTCCAAATGCCTTTAAAATACAATAATTTGACTGTATACCCCTATACATACAGCACAAGGAAAAAAACCATTTTAAAAATATTAATAGACTGTATTCAATAGATTTTTTTAGTCTACCACATGTGATTCATTATATTAATACTTTTATTCTGACACATGTAATTACATATGCAAACACATGTACAGGAAATGTGTGTGTATATGTACATGTCTTTTTAGATACTTAAAAAACCCATATTCACACGTTTACATATACATAGTATGTATATTGATGTTATTATGTTATATTTTTAAAAGAGCACTTTTTTGCTTTTTTGTTTATAGTTTTTTTAATTTTCATTTTTATGAATAAATAATTGTACATATTTATGGCATACATGTGAAAATTTGATATTAGCATACAAGGTGTAGATCAAATCAAGATAATTCAGGTATTGATCACCTCAAGCATTTGCCATTTCTTTGTGTTAGGAACATTCTAATTCCACTGCTTTAGTTATTTTGAAATATACATACATTATTTTTGACTATAGTTATCCTACTGTGATATCAAACACTATTTCTTACTCCTTCTATCTAAGTCCATTTTGTTTCCACTAACCATATGCCTTCATCCCTCAAACCCCTGCACTATCTGTCCCAGCCTCTAGTGACCATCATTCTATTCCCTGAAAGATCACCTGTCTTACAGATATATAACTGTAGTTTTACAGATAAAGTGATATGAGGCCAGGCGTGGTGGCTCACGCCTGTAATCCCTGAACTTTGGGAGGCCGAGGCGGGCGGATCACCTGAGGTCAGGAGTTTGAGACCAGCCTGACCAACATGGAGAAACATAGTCTCTACTGAAAATACAAAATTAGCTGGGTGTGGCAGCTCATTCCTGTAATCCTAGCTACTCAGGAGGCTGAGGAAGGAGAATTGCTAGAACCCCGGAGGCGGAGGTTGTGGTAAGCCAAGATTGCACCATTGCACTCCAGCCTGGGCAACAAGAGCAAAACTCCATCTCAAAAACAAAAAAAAAAAAAAGAGGAAAATGATATGATAATATTAAGACTAGGATTTACTGCAAATAATTTAGTTTTGTTTTATGCAGGGACAGGAAGTATGTCTTTGGGGATAAAAGATTGACTTGAGTTAACATATGTTGAAATTAGCTGATGAGTACGCAGGAAGTCATCCTATTCTATTTTATAAATGTTAGAAGTTCTCAGTGATAAAACATTTTTAAGAAGAGACAGTAGAAAAAAATCCTAAATTAAGAGATTTAAGGAACGTCTAATAAAGAGGAAAGAAGATTAAGAAACATTAAAAGCAGAAACAGCCGGGTGCGGTGGCTCACGCCTGTAATCCCAGCACTTTGGGAGGCCAAGACGGGCGGATCACGAGGTCAGGAGATCGAGACCATCCTGGCTAACACGGTGAAACCCCATCTGTACTGAAAATACAAAATATTTAGCTGGGCGTGGTGGCGGGCACCTGTAGTCCCAGCTACTCGGGAAGCTGAGGCAGGAAAAAGGTGTAAACCCGGGAGGAGGAGCTTGCAGTGAGCCAAGATCACGCCACTGCACTCCAGCCTGTGCCATAGAGCGAGACTCTGTCTCAAAAAAAATAAAAAATAAAAAAGTAAAAAGCAGAAACAATATTTTGTCTGGAACTAGCCACTGGTTTGAACATTTTGGAGTCCATTAAGATAATTTAAATGTAAATTATGTATTTAAAAGTTATAATTTTATAGAAATAGAGAAATGAAAATAGATGCTGGTGGGAAAAAAAAAAAAAACAGGTCGCAAGAGAATGTAAGATAAGATCAGAAAAAGAATAAAATATAAATACTTACACATAAAAAGATCCAAAATTCAATATACTAGTTATGCTTTAGATTGGGAAAATATTAATTTTGTTGCTTCATTTATTTTCTACAATGCATATTTACTATCAGTAATAATAGAAATTTGTTTTATTTAAAAAATAAAACATAAATTCAGTTTTTCTCAATTTTTTCTATACTAGAGTCAGTGATATTTTTCTTTTACATAAATGTAAAACATTATTATAATCATTAAAATTATTCCCCTTATCTTTCATTATATCTGAGAATATAAATCCTTTGTATTAAACAAAAAGAATATTTAAGAGAAATAGTATCAATCAAATTGAGTCAAAACTGAAGTCTTAATTATTTATTATTTTATAATTTTAAATATGTAAAATATCTCAAATCACTCTTTGTTGAAAGACCGTGATTTTCTTGAAGTTAGTTTGTCTTCTACCAAATGCCACTTAATGCTACACTTACTTTTATGCAAATAATATTTTCTATGGGGCATAAGTGGTGATGCACATGGAATTTTATATCTGCTTGTCCTTTTCTGTATAAAATAGAAAATACATTTTGCATTTTTATATAAATGGTGAAAAGAACTTCATCATTGCTAAGTGATTTTTAAAAGTACTTTTTATATACTTGTTACTATAAAGACATACTCAGCGATACAGCTCACATATTACCTTATCAGACCAACACAATTTATTACCGTAGTCTATCCTGTATATTGTAAGCTAAACTGCAAAGTATGAGGATAGTTGACAGGAATTTTACATGGTCCAGTGACATACATGCTAAGAAAGAAATGACATATTCTGGAAGATGGAGGTGTGCTTCCCTTTCTAGCAATTTCCTTCTTTCAATACATTTTTCTTTATTAAAATTATTCATTAATTTGATTTATGCCTATCATGCGTTGCCCTTCACTTTCATGGCCTGCTTCTTGCATTTCCCTTTCAAATTAAAATTGGAATTAGAAATATATAAAGGGTGTGTGTGTGTGTGTGTGTGTGTGTGTGTGTGTGTTATCAGTAATGGTTACTAATATCCCCGTAGTTGTAAGTCTAAAACGAATTTTAAGTACTAGTCCATTGGCAGACTGACTGACAATGTCTTTTCAGTCAAAAAGAGTAGTAAGTCTTTTTTCATCTTGTTTCTCACCCTGGTAAGCAATAGCTCTTGGTAAGCAATTGGCTGCATTCATTGTCATCAGTTGTAGCATGTGTTATTGGAATTTCGTTCTGCTTAAGGCTTCTGCATGTTTGAAAAATTATTAGGTTTCTGTATTGTGATTTAGATGAAGGTCAGTTTGGCCATAACTTTTTTATAGAGACTTTCAGGGTCCAGGTTTACTACTTACTAAACACTTCTAAATAAAGTATCCTTTATAAACATTACATCTTAGAGAAAAGTGTGAACCTTATAAAAATGATGCAAGTGATTTTAATAAAGGGGGCTACAAAAAAGGGAAGCTATAAGCTGCCCCTCTTTTCACTCTGACCCCATCTGTTGTAAATGAATAAAAGCACAAATTGGGTTTTATGCTGAACACTTTAAAGTCAGTAGTGGTTTAAAGTTATAAACAAATGAAAACCAGAAGGAGACTCAGAAGTTATGTGAACCTATGTGCTTGAAGATGCAAGTTTCTTCCAGGTAATTATAGTGAGAAAAGTGGTGACAGGAAGAAAAAACAAAAAGAGCTATTCCAATATACCCAATCACTTGCTTGTATTTTGGAGTCAGTCTGTGAATAATTCCCCTTGGGTCTGGGCCAAATGAAAACTAGAACATAATATTTAAAAGTTTTTACAAAGCTACATTTATTTTCTTTAAGGACTTTTTCATTATTTGTCTAAGAAGCTTTTTTACTGTTTCTGGTGTTAAAATACCTTTTCTTTTGTGAAATGATTATATATAGAGGTCATTTTGTTTTTTGTTTTTTAATTTTTCACTTACCCAAATTACAAAACTTAGTAGCTATAGTGAATTAATATTTATTTTTGAAATGTACTAAGTGAAATTTAAGTCAGAGAACCACAGAATTAGTCTATTTACTGATATACAAGTTGTTTACCCAATGTTAAACTTGTATCTAACCTCTCTAACATTCCCAGTTGAGGTAATAGACTAACGTGTGAAATATCAGGCATGGAGGATTGAGTATCTCTACCATTGAGAAACTCAAGAACAGAAAAGGAAAGGCATTTAAGGGTATGGTTTCCTCCACTTGGAAAACCACCCTATAAATTCCCATATTTTTTAAAGGTCCTACTCATTTGATATTTGTATTCTTAAGTATTCCAGGCCAACCCACTTTAGGCTAGATTCACCTCTCTGTACCCCAATTTTTTTTTTTTTTTTTTTTTGAGACAGAGCTTTGTTCTGTTACGCAGGCTGGAGTGCAGTGGCAAGATCTCGACTCACTGCAAACTTCGCCTCCCTCCACCCAGATATTTTTATAAGGAATATATGCTCTTTAAAAACAGCTTGGCTTGAAGTGGACATTTATCAATTCAACTGTTGGCTGAGCCAAAGTGTATTTATCTTACCGCCCAATTTGGTTCTTGATTCCAGTTGCTATAGAGTTTTCCTATGTCTCATCTCAATGGGAAAGAAGAAACTATTCCAGAGCAGTCACACTGGGCTCTATTTGTTGGCCTTGTTTTCTGCCAATGTATAAACAGGGCCTCTAGGTTTTAAATGTTAACTAGGATCTGGTTACTAAATTCAGACCTAATCCTTTTTCCCACTAATTTAGGATAATGAAAAAAAAAAAAACAAAAAAACAAAAAAAACCCACCTTTTTTATGTTATGAAGACTTATGTAGCATGACAGCTTTTACAAGATCTGCTATCAAATATAATAAATAATTACAAATCTTAGAGGGCAGAAAAAGTTTAATTTTTAAGAATTGATTGGAGTATTACCTTGATAGGTCTTCAATTTGTGAAAAAGCAGTTTTATGTAAGTGCCTAGACTAGAGAAGCTAGCTGAAAATGCAAATGTAAAGAGGAGGCCTGGCATGGTGGCTTGTGCCTGAATCCGAGCACTTTGGGAGGCCAAGGTGGGCAGATCACCTGAGGTCGGGAGTTTGAGACCAGTCTGACCAACATGGAGAAGCCTGGTCTCTGCTAAAAATACAAAATTAGCCAGGCATGGTGGTGCATGCCTGTAATCCCACCTACTCGGGAGGCTAAGGCAGGAGAATCACTTGAACCCAGGAGGCAGAGGTGGTGGTGAGCCCAGATCGCGCCATCGCGTTCCAGCCTGGGCAACAAGAGTGAAACTCCATCTCCAAAAAACAAAAAAGAAAAAGAAAAAAAAAGTAATAAAAATAATACTAACGAAAATGTAAAGAAATGTGTAATTTGTAATTTTCCATGAAGAAATATACAGGTATCTGGGATATTGTGAATTTAGAGATGGCCCCATAAGTGAAAAGAATATTTTTTCAGTGTGGAACTGACCTCACCTTTATATTAAAGAAGGCTACATAATGTACCAGTTTCAATTATGTGCTGCTCATTGACGCAGCACTATTTCTTGTACATCAACTGTGTTTCCCTTTCTCCTCAATCTTTAGTAGAAGTCTCCTACACAATAGATGGGCGGAAGAGGGACTGATTTGCGTGACATGAGAGGAAAGACAGAAACAGCCATATGTAGAAAGACTTGAGGAAGATGAAGAGTTTGCTGAGAAGCAATAAATAGGGACCATATATGATCAGGCACAAAGTTTAAGCCCCTTACTAAACCCAAGGCATGTTGATGGGAGCTAGGATGTGAAATGGTGTTTCAACCTAATTGATACTTAGAACAAAAAGGATAAGGTACCTTTAACATCCTGGGCAACCTAAAAGAATCTGTGTCACTAATATATATGTTTCTGGCATGACATACAGAAAAAAAAAATGCCACTTATAATTTGTTTTAAACTGTGTTTTGTTTTTGTTTTTGCTTATATTTTTGTTTTGCTTGTTTTAAAATTTCCTGTATGTTTTCCTTTATCAAATGGAGTTTACTGACTCTTTTGTTTGGTTTCATCAACCTCAAACCAATAAATTTACTTATTTTTATTTATAAAAATTTACTATTAATGCCAACAACAATATTCAAAGACTATATAAATTATAGCAGACACTGTACCATTATTGCAATTTTTGTTAACCATGAGGACAACTTCCATTTAGTTTACCCAAAGTCCAGGACTTTGAGGAGTGCTGTGGTCTGAAAGTGTGTGTCTTCTCCAAATTGATACGTAAAAATCCTATCCACTAAGGAGATGATATTGGTAGGTGGGGCCTTTGGGAAGTATTTGGGTCATGAAGACAGAGCCCTCATAAATGTGATAAGATCCCTCAGCTTGTTTGCAAGCTGACTTCATGTGAGGACTAAGTAAGAAGTCACCAACAATAAACCAGGAAACAAACCCTCACCAGACACCAGACCTGCTGGCTCTTTGATCTTAGACTTAGAAAAGTGAGAAATGTATTTCTGTTGTTTATAAGCTATCTGGTCCATGATATTCTGTTTCAGCAACACGAATGGACCGAGGCAAGGGTCAGGAGAGCACTGGAGCATGTCTTCTGTACCAGGAAAGGCATAGGTATTTATGAAGGGCACAGCAAGGATTTAGTCGTGTCTGTGCAGCACTTCTCAACATTCCTTAAATGTCATGGCAACTCAGAAAATGATTCATTTGTTGTTTACACTGCATACTTGGGCAAACACAAGAGGATTGTCATGACATCCTCCTGAGACATCCTAGATCTCACACAACAGACTCCAAAAAAAGATAAATATTTGGGCATCTTAAAACCCATTTTCGGTGTACCAGTTAAATCCCTGGTACAATTTCAGCAGACTCTCAATATTGACACACCTTAGGATTTGATATTCTAAAGAAACCACATATCTACTTGCAGTGTGACCTTGTGCCTAAGTTTTGTCCTTAAGAAATGCCTTAGTCCAGCAGTATAAACAGACTGATGAGTTGGTGTTTAAAACCAGGACATAAAGAATTCTCTTAAAAGCAAATTTGCAAGTGAAACTATTCTCATTCCTATAAACAGAGCAGTAACTCTTTTGTGGTGCTTACCAACTATAAGCAAGTGAATAAATAAGATCAATTCTTAGGATGATGATTCCCTGAAAAAAAAATAAAGCCGAGTAAGGCATTCACAAGTGACTGGGGTTCAGGGTCTGCTTTAGATTGGACCGACATGACAGGGCTGTCTCAAGATCACCTGAGACTTGCATGATTCCCAACAGTGGTGTATTTTCTGGGGGAATTAATTACCTTCCAGCTCAGGATACAGCAAGCTCTGAAAGTGGAGATAAGCTCAGCACAGTTAATGATGAACAGAAGGAGGGCTAATGTGGCTAGTGAGAGTGGGAAGGAGTGGTAGGAGATGAGGCAAGCTGGGGGCACATCAACCAGCATTACAGTACAAATTTGGATTAGATCCCAAAATTAGAGGGCTTGCAACTGGTAAACTGAAATAATCTGACTTACATGTTTAAATGATCACTGTGTGGGAAATGAATTGCAGAGAAGCAAGAGTGGAATAAAGAAGACTGGTTAAAAGACTATTAGAGCAATTGAGGCAAAAGGTGATAGCTTAGACCAGAGTGGTAGTAGTAGAAACGAAGTCAATTGAAAAATTTTAGATGTATTTTGGATAATGTATCTTCCAGAATCAGAAAGTCAAAATTGTTAGAGTCCTAGAGTAAAAAAACAAACCGAATCAAAGCACAGCACAACACACACACACACACACACACACAAAATTGAGAAGTGTTATTTGGGCTGAGTGAAAGGAAGATCCGTTTTAGGATTGATTCTCCCAATGTTGGACTTTATTTTTTTCTTAATGATTTAAAGACTCACAAATACATCTTGGCGGATGTAAAACCTACAATCTTGTCACATTGGTCATCTGTTCATTCTTTTTCTCTGAGGAGAAACTGTTTCTCTCCCATGATCCATTTATCATATGGGTCATTATGACCCATCTATAGGCAATTCTCAGAAAACAACATTCTCATTTTAGGCATGCCCCACAGAATATATTCCTGGTTTATACTCTCCTAGTAGAGTATAAACACACAAACACAAACAATAAAACTCTATTTTAATATCCATATTCATCAGGTAATGGTCAGGAAGTAGCATTTTAAGTATGTATTTTATATATTTACATGGTATTATATTTCTTACACGAAAGTGTTTTACCATGTTTCAGTTACATGGTATCGCCTGAGAGTCTTGGGTTAACATGTAGCCCATTATCATTTTTCCATCTTAACAGAAAATACATTCTGTGTTAGGCTGAATAATATTCTCTAGATACTATAATAAATCCGAATTTCTGTAACTTTTAAATGTTTTGCTATTTGGAAAAAAGGTTTTTGTAGATATGATTAAGTTAATGGTCTGGAGATGAGGAGGTTATTCTGAATTATCTGAGTGGACCCTAAAGGCAATTACATGTATCTTTATAAAAGTGAGGCAGAGGTAAATTAGACATGCATAGAGAGGAGAACACTCTGCACAGGGAGACAGAGGTTGGATTATATGGTCACAAGCCAAGGAATGCTGATAGCAACCAGAAACTGGAAAAGACAATAAATGGATTATCCTGTAGAGCCTCCAGAGAGTGCAATGACGCTAACACCTTGTTTTGGGTCCAGCGATACTGATTTCAGATTTCTGGCCTGCAGAACTGTGGGAGAATAAATTTCTGTTGTTTTAAGCCACCCGGTTTGTGGTAATTTGTTACAGCAGCCACATGAAACTAATATAGGCCCCCAGTTAGTATTTTCATGCAGAACCTATGAATTTTCAAAAATGGATTCCTAATGTTCAGGAAATGATGTGATGTATATATTTCTGTTTCTTGGATGAAAGTCTACTTTTATAACGTATATGTTTTTATAGACCCTCTAGTTGATAAACTTCAACCACAACTTCCTACTCTGCATTCAAAAATGAACCCGTATTACCAGGTTCTATTGTGAACATAAACCTTTGATCCAGAATTTTTTGAGACTTTGCTTCTGTCTATCCCATTATCATCTATTACCTGAAACTACCTGGCTGAAGGTGGAGAGTGTTTTATATTGAAGGTGAGAGCTTTGGGGTATTTTTCAATAGAAAACCAAACTCTAATTGAATCAGATAACCCGTAGAGGGTCAATTAAGCGTCACACCATACTTCATGGAAAGAACACTCAGTAATCTCTTTGGAAAATAGTCTCAAGCAGAATTGATTTGTTGTATTGCCACCTCTCATTAAATATTGAATCTTGATACTACTGCTCACTCCTATTGCCACTCCTGGTCTATTTGTTTCTCACTAGTTATGCTGGTGCACTCCATTATTGGCAGAGATCCAGAACTCTCCATACCTCAGCGTGTAAGCTCAGCCTCCCATTGGATTTAGATAGAGTATATTCCTCCTCACCTCAAGTCAGATACTTACAGTATTCGTGGCTGTAATTAATGACTTTCCAAGGAAAATCTGACTCCCATGCATGATGTATGGTCTTTCTCCATGAACCTGACAAAGCAGTCAACAGCAGCACAGTATTCTGAAGTAGAAGCAGCAGTAGTAGCACTACGTAAAGGCAGCCCACTCTGGGGCCAGGCAGCGTGTGATGCATTCATTGTAGAATGCTCCATTATCAAGCAAGCCCTGCTGAGTTCCAGCTCCATTAGGAGGTGGCAAAAGAAGTAGAAGCTGATATTTTGGATGACAGGAAAGCAGAGTTAAACTCCCCTCTTGTGTAGTACTACAAAATTGTCATAGGCAAGAAAAAAAAAAAAAGATGATTTTTGTGTCATAGTCATGATCTAATGAGGGCCAGGACCTATGAATAAACTACTAAATATAAAATATTCAAAAACAGTTTTCAAGAGACTGTTCTTTTTTCAATAAAGGAAATAATTATCTTAACTAAATTATAAGCTTAATAAGAAAAAAAATAGTTTATATATCTTAATGGGTAAAAGTATTAATATCCAATCTGACTTTGTCACTTACTTGCTAGGTGACATTGGGCAAATTACATAATGTCATGCGCGTCCGTGTGAAGAGATCACCAAACAGGCTTTGTGTGGGCAGCATGGCTGTTTATTTCACCTGGGTGCAGGCGGGCTGAGTCAGCGAAGGGAGATAAGGGTGGGGCCGTTTTATAGGATTTGGGTAGGTAAAGGAAAATTACAGTCAAAGGGGGGTTGTTCTCTGACTGGCAGGAGTGGGGGTCACAAGGTGCTCAGTGGGGGAGCTTTCTGAGCCAGTATGAGCCAGGAAAAGGAATTTCACAAGATAGCGTCATCGCTTAAGGCAAGGACCGGCCATTTCCACTTCTTTTGTGGTGAAATGTCATCAGTTAAGGCGAGGCAGGGTATTTGCACTTCTTTTGTGATTCCTCAGTTACTTCAGGCCATCTGGGCGTATACATGCAAGTCACAGGGGATGCAATGGCTTGGCTTGGGCTCAGAGGCCTGACACATAATGTTTTAAAACTTCTGTTATTTCATCTTTAAAATGAGCTTTTACTCAGGATTAGATGATACATATGAAGCAGATAGAGCAAAATCCGGAATTTGAAAACAAATGTTAGTCACTGACACTATTACTCCTCCTGCTCCCACTGCTACTACTGTAACAAATACTATTTGATATTCTCATGGTGTTTAGTATTAATCATGCATGTTTACGTCATGGAATTATTTGCAAGCTAAAACCAAATTAAGACAAGCGAAGAAATTAAAGCATCTGTGTCTTATCAGAAATAAGGTGTCAGAGCCATTAAAAAGTACCAAGACTTTGTTTTACCTAAGCACGTAATGAAATAACAAAATTCTTACCAGGAAATTTAGATTACAATATTGGAGCTATCAAATCCATGCTTTGGAGGCAAGGCACAACCAGTAATGTTAAGAAGTCTGTTGACAACTATACTTGATGTTCTTCTACCATAAACATTTAAAAAGAAAGTACTCCTCTTGCTTGAGGCACTGTAAATAAAAGATAGCTGTTAACGAGTTATCTGAATTCCTAGAATACCACAGAAGGAGGAATTACTAAATAACAAGAGGGTTATTTTGTTTGGTTTTGATTACTGCCCCTCCACCCCATGTCTTCAATTTATGTCCTAGCACTGTCATGGAGCACAGGAAAAATGTAGCAAGAGAAAAAAAAAAAAAAAAAAAAAGATATAAACATATTAAAGGAATTAAACCTTGTCCTAGTTTAAATGCACAATTATGTTGCATTTGGATTATCCATCATCTGGTTCCCAACCCAAAAGTAATGGCCTAGCTTTGTTACCCTCCCTTGTTCTTCTGTTTTATTCTTTTTTTTCACACATGGGCTTACCCTTATAACACTGGCAAATTATTTTCTTCTCCTGTGTTTCATTCCACTCATGTGGAAAATTTTCCTGAATTTGAAAACTGGTATATTTACATCTTGACAGTAAGTACCATGTCTTACCATCTAA
The DNA here is from genome assembly GCF_000951045.1 of Mandrillus leucophaeus. NCBI lineage: Eukaryota > Metazoa > Chordata > Mammalia > Primates > Cercopithecidae > Mandrillus > Mandrillus leucophaeus. The sequence continues at coordinate 7,419,605 of NW_012105365.1, forward strand.
CTTTTTTAAGATTTCCTTTTTTGGTTAGTCTTATTTAACTTTGTTGACTCCCTCAACTTCCTCTGACTTGCACATTTAAATTTGTCATTGATGCTGTTATACTAGATTCAGAATTTTAACTTTAACTTAATGCATTGGAAGAGGAAAAAACAAGAATGAAAACACAAATATGATGTTTTTATATTGATTTATCCTTTTCATATTTACTTTTTATTGAATTTCAGTTTTAGTAACTATTTTGCTATTTAAAATTATTTGGACTCACTATTTTTTTTTTTAACCAGTTTACCAGGGGTAAGTAATATTGTGTTGACCATGACAAAATTATACCCATTGAGAGCCCAAAGACGACAGGTGATGATTGTTTTCTAGGAGATATTTTTACTAGTAGCTTACCTAATGAGGGGATCTAATTTATAATACTCATATTGGTAACTGCTTTATATTCATTAATTCTGTATTTTTCAAAGTCATTACCCAAGTAATAGAATTATTCTTATATTAGAAATGAGGCAACTTATTGCTATTGCCAAATCTGACCTCAGAGCCTATTGTTTTCAGTCTCCCGAGATTCTCTCTGTCATGGAGTCTGTCATGGAGTAACAAGGAACTGCAAATGGAACAAATACATCATGTATCTGAAGACACAAAAAAGATAAGAAATATGTGGGCACAGCACAATGCCTAAAAAATAATGACTAGCATTACCTATTGGGTAGTAATGATCCAGAGCTTAAATAAACTATAAACTTAAATGGAATTATAAATTCCAAATCCCAACAATGGTTCCTCCCAAGCCAACAGGCCAATAGAACAATTCAAGAACAACAATCTTACTTAAATCAGAACTACATAGTAATGGTTCAGTACAGCTAATTAACAAATGCATTACCTCCTGTGGATTTATACATGAAAGCATCATGTTGTATATGGTAAACACATAAAATTGTATCTGTCAATTTAAAAAATAAAAATAAAAGAAATAGTTTATGGTAGAAAACGACTACTTTGGAAATAGTTGTATGTTTATTGTTTGTTCTTTTGTTTGGAGGCTTTCATAAGCTCATTCATTCAGTCATTCATTTGATATATATTTTTTGTATCCTTACTACGTGTAAGTTATTGATTGTTCTAAGTGCTAACGCAAAGTGTTAGTTTATATATAAAATGTATTTATCTTATTCAAACTAGGAATGGGTTTCTTTAAAAGATGTTTTACTCTAAATGTAAAATCACCTTTATCAAAAACAGTAGAAGAGTACCAGAGCTCATATCTTAACTGCAGTCATATAAAAAGAAAGCTGCCAGACAAAAAGGTTTGGATTGCATCGTTAGATAATGTCTGAGTGTGCAGTGGCAAATATAAAATAAACAGTAGTAATCACATATTCAAGCAAGCATCATTGAAAGACAGAAATGACAGACCTGGAAAAGTATGTAAGGGTAAGAGCAATATAGTAGTATATATTAGTTTACATCAAGGGGTGGAAATGTTTATACACAGTTGTGTGTGTATGTTAATGTGTATAGCATCCTTAGAAAAGTCTGTAAACAGATTCCATGGGTGAAGTTTCCTTAATGATGTTTAGGAGGGTATTTTCTGAATTTTCAAAGAATATGATTTAAATAATTTGGCCAAATAGCAAGAAAGTTACAGCATCTGGTTTAAACTCATCTATCATGCACAGTAACATGAATAAATGGAGACATTCAGCACTATACACACAACAGAAATTGTGTTCTCCTATTGATATAATTAAATACTCATAGAAGCCTAAACGCATAATGGCTTCCAGACCCTTTGCTTAATGCCAAAAATCAATGGCTCCGCTTCCAATGAACTTGATAGGCATATGTTCCTAGTCAGAACCATTGTGAACCCTCTCCAGTTTCTAAACATTTATTGCTGGTACTGTAATAATAAACATCTTGCATTTATAAGATGTAATGTTGCCTAGAATTTTTCATTTTTCAAGAATGCAGAGCACACTTTCTAATGGCTCTCATATGTCCAGTGTGCCCACGAACAATTTGTCTTCTGAGTGGAGTGTTAATCTGACACCTCAAGGACAGACCTGTTTTCAGAAGGACTTAAAGAAAAGCTACACACATTCATAGGCTTCAATAACTACTGAAAATCCTAGTAAACTGTGGCTGGGATTACTCAGAGTTCTGGATCACATCACTTCATGCCACATTTGGCTTACATAAGAGTTATTAAAGATGATAGTAGAATATTTTTTGACTCATTGTCAAATAGGTACATACCAAACACACATTTAATATATATGCATACATACGAAATCAAACTAATGATGACATTTATAGTGCTGTTCTTTTGTTTTTATCTGGACTCAGAGGTGGGTGTGTGATAGGAATGTATTTTTCATTTGTTTAACCCAGTTGCACATGATAACCCCACAGCAGTGACAAAGGAAGCAAATATGTGCTTTGGTCATAAACACTGTGGGGCATAGCAAAATCCCTCCTCTAAAGACAAATCCAAGATTTTCTTCTCAGGTCAAGGGCAGCACATTAAACCTGTGGCTTAAAAAAAAAAAAATTATATCTCAAAAAAAGAAAAGAAAGTTAAGTTTCCTTAACGGTGCTATTCTGCATGGAGTAAAAGATTAGAAACACATCTCACCCATGGAATAAAAGATAACTTCCTGTAAAAAAAAAAAAAAGTTAATTGGCAGAGAGAGGAAAAAAAGTCCTCAGCAAAGCTAGAAACACGACAAATAACATTTACACCTGGATCCATAATGTTTGCTTTTCTTATTTGACATGTATTATTAATCTTAACATTCTGGGGTGGCTTGAGTGGGACTTGAATATTCACACCAATACCTTGAACTAAAACAATATTTTATACAGTTGTGAGAAAAAAATAAAATGAAAGTTGTATCCATCTGGCTCACCTACATCTTTGGCTCATTTCTTTAACTCACACTTTATATTTAAGAAAAAAATGCTTGCCCACAAACAATTGTCAACTTTTTGCCTTGTCAATGAATTTTCATGCTCTCTCTGCATTTCTTACCACCATGGAAATCCTTAATTCAATGCTTTGAAAAAATGACAACTTCTTAAAAGGAAAAAGCAACCACTCTTTTCTAGCTGAAACCAAGAAGGATGTCAAAGGGAAGAAGAAGGTTCTGCTGTTCCAGAAACCCTTACGAAACTGTGAAGGAATTTTGCAGACCTGAAGATCAAATGCCTGAGAAAGAAGTTTAGCCCAAAAGATGCTTCTGAAGGCAAGGAGGAAGCTTATCTATGAAAAAGTGAAGCACTGCTACAAAGAATATAGGCAAATGTATAGAACTGATACACGATTGGATAAGATGGCAAGAAAAACTGACAAGTTATATGTACCTGCAGAACCCAAATTGGCATTTGTCATCAGGATCTGAGATATTAACGGTGTGAGTCCAAAGGTCTAAAAGGTATTCCAGCTTCTTTGCCTTCATCAGATCTTGAAAGGAACTTTTTTTAACCTCAACGAGGCTTCAATTAACAATGTGAGAATTGTGGAACCACATTTTGCACGGGAGTGCCCAAACCTGAAGTCAATAAATGAACTCATCTATAAGCATGGTTATGGCCAAATCAGTAACAAGTGAATTGCTTTCACAGATAACACTTTGGTCCATCTCTTGGTAAATACGGCATCATCAGCACAGAGTACCTCATTTATGAGATCTATACTGTTAGAAAATGCTTCAAAGAAGCAGATAACTCCCTGTGGCCCTTCAAATCATCCTCTCCAGGATGTTCAATAAAGAAAAAGACCACTCATTTTGTAGAAAGTGGAGATGCTGACAACAAGGAAGGCCAGATCAAAAGCCTTAGAAGAATCAAAAGACTTAGAAGGATGAACTGAGACATTTGCTGTGTTTATTTTTGTAACCTGGTCAGTTAATAAACGTGTCTACTTTTGAAAAGATAAAGCAACTATACCCATCATATATGTTGATTACAATTATAGTTTACAGTGCTGACATCCTTGGTTGTTATTTTTTTAATCTACAAGTATGTAGGCAACGGATATGACCTGTATTCGATGTACAACAAGCCAAAAAGATGTTTAAAGTGAAAACAAACTTTCAAGTGAGTTTAGTATTTCAGACCACTAATTGTTTTTACTAAGATTTCAGCTACTGACATTTCCACGTGGGCTAAAATGATTCACTGAACTTCCAAAGTTGATCTGTTCAAGCTCTAAGAGTGCCCAGAATTCACTGCTCACACACTGTGGGCTAGACGTACCTCTGGAACAGGTCTGCAGAGTTTGGCACAAGATCTGTGGTATTATCAGGAGGATAGCACACAGTGCATGAAGAGGAGACTCTAAGGTTTTACTTCCATTCATGTTAGTATTTCAAAACATTTTCCTCCTAAACTCAATTCGATTGACATAACACAATTTAAGGCAACTCCAAGCACAACTTCCTATGTTTAATAAGGAAACTATGATCAATGAAGCAAAACCAAGAAAGAGGTATTCTTTGAGCTACATTTAGTTTCAACATCCTTTTCACTGTTGTATACAATCTGTTTATTTTAAAAAGTAATGATCAGACATCTAATTACTAGAAATAACTCTCTTTTATAAAACTTAGCTGTAACTTATTGCACATTTACTTCACTCTTTTTCTGAATTATTATTATTATTATTATTATTATTATTATTGCTGGAAATGAGAAATGCTTAATAATTAAATGCAAAGTACTTTAACATCTACTGAGTGTTAATGTAGAATTAACAAAACATTTATATGAGTTCATGAGCTACATCCTTTATCACATCACTGATATTTTTTCTTTTTGATTGCCTGATGCCAGTAAAAAGACTGCCAATACATTTGGCTTTACGTAAGCAGTAAATGTTTTGTTAATTCTACCTTAATACTCAGTAGATGTTAAAGTATTTTGCATTTGATTATCAAGCATTTTTCAGTCCCAGCAAAATAATAATAATATTAATAATTCAGAAAAAGAGTGAAGTAAATGTACAATATGTTACAATTAAGTTTTATAACAGAGAGTTATTTCTAGTATTAGATGTCTGATCATTACTTTTTAAAATCAACAGATTTTATATCTTCCCAGAAATTTTTATATTTATGTTTATTTCATAAAAAGTAAGCTGATATTCCACACATTGTTTTTAAGCTTAAATTTGCCTGATACTACGTGACTATCTTTCCACATACATAATGAAATATGTATGATATCATTTTAGTGACCAAATAATCCTTTACTCATTATTTAACTTATTTACTTTTAGGCTATTATCAACATTTTCATATCATAAATAATACTGTGATGAAATCCTTATTGCTAATTCCTTAAATCCTGATTACTTACTTCATTCACTTAGATCCTTTATATTCATTCTTAGGTATAAAAATTCGAGGCCAACCAAAAATACATATTTTGCCAGTATTGGAAACCACTGTTCTTTGTAAACAGCCTACCAAGTTACATGCATACAAGCAGTGTGACTCATTTTGGGGGTGTTCATAGTGTTATAAAAAAGGTAAGAGGAGTATGTAAAAATCTATTATTGTAAGTTAAATAATCATATTAATAGCTGCTAGCTATGTATTGAATTAAGTGTATGATTACTTTTTATAATAAACGTTTAAATATTACTTTCTGTTTAGATTTTCTTAACCATGCTCATAATTAGTTTATAGACTTTTATACTTAGAAAAGAATGGAATAACTTAGAGGATCTGAAACACATTAAACATGGTAGAGATGCAGTCGTTTGGGGAGCAGTTGTCTGCCCTATTTTCAGCCATCCTTATGAAAGTGACAACTCAGCGACTTGAACCACTTAGACTTAATTTCCACAAAGACTCTAAAGTCTACCCTAATTTTATATTGCTTGAAAAATTATGATGCTTGTTTTCCAGACCTAATATATAACTTACATCATCTAACTACTGGGATTTTAATAATTCTAATATAAGGCAATACCTCAAATATAATGGAAAAAAATCCCAATCTGTTTTTATAGCAGACTACCTTGTTGATAAAAAAAGAAAAAACATTGTCACATAAAACAATGTTTTTTTATTTCTTGGCCCTCATTGTGTGTAATTTTTTTTTAACCTGAGTAAGTTTAAGGTGAAAACTTGTTACATTTCTCCCTACCCCAATCATACTTGCAAATTGTGTTAGGGTAAACCTGAGGGCAATGTAAATTTCCTTGTGGATAAGAAAGAATCTGTAAGATGAAAGTTCTAAATATAAGGTCCTAGAATGTTTTCATTTGATTGTGGAAGCTGGAAAGTAAAAGACATGAAAGTAGTTAAGTAATATGCATAGCAAATTAAAGTATACATTATTATTCATGACTTTTGGGAAGAAATAGGAAAAAATGAATAAATGACAAATTTCCATATTTCCTAGTTCTCTGGTAACATAGGCATTGCTTGCATTACCTACATGAAGAATTACCATCTCAAATTCCACAAAACTCCAAAGAGCATGCTAGCCAGTACTGCAGCCCTATTGACCTGAGAGAGGGATCCAAGAATAGCATATCTGTGATAGTGCCTAGAGTCTGTAATAGATTTTTCATTAACTTTAACAAAAATTGCTAGCATAACTACATGTGGTGAAAAGTATTTCAAAAGTCTAATGTCCCTACTCCTGCATATTTTATTCTAGTAAAAGAGGGAGATGGATTGCTGTAAAGAATTCTTGGCATCTAAATGTTTGGCAAACTGTCTAGCTGTTTCTTGTCGTTTCTTTCTAAGTTTTGTTGATTTGTTTTTAAGACATCACTGTGCATGATCTTCCATTTGACTCAACAGGATGCCAACACTGACGCTGAAAATGACACAGCAAAAGAGCACGTTTGTATAAACAATGATGCTAATTTATTAATATTATTAATAATCAAATGCAGTGTTTGATGACATAAGGAAAGAACTAAGAATTATTGTTTATTTATAGTTACCCAATACACTAGGCAGTGTTTGATTATATAAGCATGTTTCTAACTGTAGCCTTAAAACAAGTAAAAAAAAAAAAAGCAAAAAGATAATGTTAACCACGAATGAAATAAGAACTTTGAGGGAAAAGGCACATGATTCAGTTTATATTTCACAACGCGTTGATTCAACTGGTGATTTAACCATGTAAAAAGTAATAAATACTATGGATCCTGTTTTGTCCAGTTAATAATTATTATTAATACTGGTGATGTAGTTTATGAAAAATAAAATGAATTCAGAATATTAAAATGTTTTACTGCAGTTTCAATGGTTGATGATATATCACTATTTTCAATATTGTGATTAGGCTGGGTTATTTAAAAGTAAGTATTTCATTTTCATATATATGCATTCAAAGCCTGTGCTTGCATGCTTATACTATTTATGGTTAGAATGAAAAGTTGCCTAAATGAAAATTATTTGAAATCTATTCAATTTATTTTTAACTGCTTTATTCTCAAAGTAGCTTATTTTTGAAATATTGTGCTGAAAAAATTAGAATTTGTTATTATAGTAATATAATATTGTTCACGTTCATTTTGTTTTAATTCTATAATGATGCCCTGTTATAAAGTAATTTAAAATAACACAATGTGTGAGATCATTGAGATCCACACTTGTTTTTTTTGTAACTTTTGTGTTAACTATCAGAGGGAAAAATATTAAATATCTCAAAGCAACCCCCAAGATAAAACAGTGTTGTAACGAATTTTTAAAAATGTATTCGTATCTTCATTTACAATGAAAAGAACATATGAAAATTGTGCATTTTTGCTTTAATACTTGATATACATATCATTATCCTTTTTCATAGAATTACCTTATGGACAAAGACTGGTATATATGAGAGGGAATAATGACAAAAACCACCAAAGTTCTCAATTTTATTTATGGCATCTGTTATGAACCTAACATGTAACTAGTATATACTAGGTGGGATGGATCATTTATAAAACATACATGATATGATCCTGAAGAGTTTCATAGTTTTTGTGAGGGAAACTATAAACACAAAAAAAGTATAAAATAAAATTAAAAGTGATAGAAAATGTAGTCACCATACCATATAGCTAATATTCCCAGCCAAGTAGCCAAAATAAAGATATAAAGAGTTAGTATATTTAGAGGTTATAACAAACTTAGAACTCTACATGCTTAATGTTTTTGATGACTGAATTTTTAAATTCTTACTTTCTTAATGAAAAAGCAAAATAGTTACAAATCTTTGATGTTTTTGCACAAAAATTTCAATGTATTAAATTACTTCTGTAATAGTAAGGGTAAGCTAAACTGCAGTAACAACCAGAACCCAAAATGCTTAATGACATGAACACAGCAGGAATTTATTTATTGTTCCCATAATGAAACAAAATAGACATTCCTTGTTGGTAGGTAGCTATCTTTCATATGGTAATACAAGGAGTTTCGGGCTCCATCCTTTTCTGTGACATTGTCACCTGCCACTTCCAGAGAGACAAAGCAGAAAGTCAGAGTGGAATGGGCACATATGCCCTTATCAGAAGCCTCGACTTTCGTAATATTGGATAAACTTAGTAATATGGTCATATTCACCTTCAGGGAGGATGGGGAATGGAGTCCAGTCATGTGCTTGGCTCTAATTCTACTGCACAGAAAAAAAAAAAAAAAATGGAATTTGGTGGACAGGTAGTGGTATTTACCACGGTTTCTGTTAAAATACTTGATTGACAAAAAGAAGAAATGTCGTCTGATTTTTTGACTTTCGGTCTCTGATATTACTGGCAGAATTAGTTGCATTTATACATATATTTTTCCTTCTATGTATAATAAAGGATATGTCTCTTTAATAATTTTTTAAAGATTATTTTAGAGAGTGCAACAAATGTTAATATCTAATGAAGTGAAAGTAATGTATCTAAAATAAAGTAAGGTAAAGGTTATATATAATTTAATAAATTATTTGTCATTTTTCATAAACATTTCCTTTGTTAACAAAACTTATGTAGGCATATATGTAATAAATCTTGCTGAAATACTATCTAGTTTTTAATATCAAAAAATCTTAGGACATATCTCAGTAACAGGTTTTTCAACTGATGCTTGTTGAAGAAAAAATTACATATACATACATGTATATACTTGTACATATATGTTTAAATACATATGCAAACATATGTGGGCACATGTTTATATACAATTTTTAAAGTTTACATATAAATATAAGCTTAATTTAAGTTTGAAGTTTATACATACAGATATTAAACATGGATGTATATATAAAATGTGTGTATCTTAAGTTTGGAGGGTCATTTTGGGGTGTGTGTGTGCATGTGTGTGGGTGTATAAATCTCCAAACTGAAATATTTTTACAAAATTATGTAGAAGTAACGTCTCATGTTACATTTGAAATCTAACAGTGAAATAGCAAAATCACGTGATATTTTAAAAGGTATTTTGAGTGCTAATAAAAGGGATGTGAATATCAATTGTTGCTAGCACCAAGACGGTCATCACAGGATCACACTTAGTGTAATTATTTTTCCTCAGCTATACAATGTCCTAAACTTATTTTTACAATGTATACTTATATGTAGCCTTTATTTTTGTCTCATGTTATAAAATGTCTTCATAACTTTGGAAAAGTTTTGAAAAAAAAAAAAGTATGAAAAAGTTAGGAAAGAGTGTGAGGGATGATTACAATAGAAGAGAAAATGAAGTTAATAGTGTTTTAACAATGGACAGCCAGCCCACCAAAGACATCATGTGCATACTACACTATTTAATCATCACCTTGTGTACTATCATAATAAGGAGTGAAAAAAAAAAAAAAAAAAGCCATAAAGCACTTTGGTAGCAATACGTGCAGTGAGGGAAATAATACACGGTTCTATGTTAGGAAAGCTTAAAATAAACCTGGAAAAGTAGATGTTAAACCAAAGTGATCAAGACACTTTTTCTGTACTATGTTGATCTGGGAGACTGCGAACATGTTTGAGAAGCTTAAGAGGAAGAATGTAGTAGGGAAGGATAAATTAATGAAGGAGGAAGCCTTGAGTTTTGCTGTATATTTAAGCCATATTCCACAATATCAAGACAACAGGGGAGGCAGCTGTAGCTGACAGTGAGGTGAACATCACATTACCATCTAATTTTTAAAAAGCATTGATGAAGGAGTCTATACAAGTGAGCATAATTCAATGTAAAAAATTATAGGCAATACAAATTTTAGCTTTGAAAGTGTATGTCTTTCTCAGTATTTATTTTACTAGAGGAGAAGAAAGCATTGGATCAGAAAGCCTCCAGAAGAGATCAACTTCATTGCTGAGAGTTAAGTTTCAACCTTTTCTAATGACCGTTTTGTAAATCTCCATGTGCTTAAAAAATGTTCAAAAAAATTATCAAGTTTCTGGAGTTTCAATATCAACACTAGTTAATGAGAAGGTTTTTGTAAATGACATACAATTCTAATAACTGTGCTTCCTGAAGGAGAAAACAGTCAAATAAAACCTCACGAAGAAGGCTTTACACATTATAGACAATATTCCTAGACAACCACACAGTGTTGTAATATGTAGTAACAACATTCAGTTGGCTTTCCTTCTCCCAAACGGACCTCTCCAGTGCATCCTGTGAACTAGTACGGTATTGCCTCCTTTATAGCTTCTCGTGCTTATTTCCCTATGCAAACAATATGTGGTCTACAGTGTGAATGCCAATCAAGAAGACTCACTGAAAGGCCTTTGGAAATGCTTTTACATAAAAACAGTTTTAGAAATCATTGATAAGGCATGACAATGAGTATCTCTACAAATGATTAACAGAATATTGAAGAAACAGATCCTGCAATTGTTGTTAATTTCAAAAGCTTTGAAAAGATAGTCAATGCCAAAAGGAAAAGTTTTCCTCTTGAAATAGTAAATAGCTTAGAAGAAATCAAAGACATAACTTTGAAAAGCCTTTAAGTATCACCTAGTGTGAAAAAGACCATAGTGTAAAAAACCTAAAAGAGCAATCAATCAAAACACAAGACACCATTAGCTTGAAGAAATGTGGATTATGCAACAATAAGCATTGTCCTTGAATGTATCATGAGTGTCCTTCCTTTTAAAATGGTCTGATGTCCTTTATAACACACCATTCACATAATTCCAAACACACACACACACACACACACAAATAAGAACGTGAGTAAAGCTGTATTTTGCATTGGTTTTAATATTCAAAAGACTTTGTTAAACCCACTAAAAATATTTTAAGATTTTTTTGCTTAGGAATGTCAATAGGAACACCAAAACAATGAAAAATCTAAGGTAGAAGCTCTGAGTCTTAATAGTTTACCTAAAACTCTCCCTTTTTCACTTGGCTCATCCACACCATCATCTTTCACACCCAGTGACACTGATCTCCTTCTCTTTCTCACCTTATTTCTGAACTTTTCTTAAAGCCTCAAGTCCCTACTCAGCTAATAACCGTTTGCTCCAGAAAATTGCTGTTAAAGAAGTGTTCAGCAACCTTTGCCTAATAGTACCTTAGACTTTGTGGGACATATGTTCTCTGTCACAATTACTCAACTCTGCCCTTATATAGTGAACACAGACATAGACAATATGTAAACTAATGAGTGTGGCACTGTTACGATAAAGCTGTATTTAAAAACCCAGATGGTAAGATAGATTTTGCCTGGAAGTTGTAGTTTGATAATTTCTGTGGTGGACAATCTTCAAATATGCTCACTATAAATTATTTTCTTTCCTTATATGCACATGCTTATGCTGCATCTGACACCAAGAGGTAGAATCTAAATCTCCTTCTCTTTAAATCTGAGCTGATCTTAAAATAAACTTGTCACTAAGAGAATGAAACAGAAATAATGTTCTGGGACTTCTGAAGCTAAATAAGAAGGCTTGCAGATTCTGCTTGGACGTCTTGAAATGCTTTTTCTTGGAATGTTTCCTATATGAAGTTAGTCGCAATACCATGAGAAGATCAGGTGTAGGTGCTCTGCTTGACGGCTCCAGGTCCTGGGCAACAGCTAGTATTAACTGCCAGCTGTGTGCATGAACAATCTTGGACATCCAATCCAGCTGCACCTTTAGATAACTACAATGCCAGCTTCCATCTGTCACCACATGAAAAACCCTAAGCTAGAAGGATCCTGCAGAGTCCAGTCAACCCACAGAACTGTAAGTGTTAATAATATTAGGCATTAAGAGATAATCAGAACAATCCCCTAGTTTTCATTTGTCATTCTATATTTTTAGATAATTTCATTATATTTTGTATAACTGCGTTTTGTTTCTAAATGTTTATTATATTGCATTTGACATGCCTTATCAAAACTAAATGCTTATGGTAAGGAGTGCAAACCACACAGTGTACTGCACCTACTGCTTCTTTTAAACAGCACATATTATTCTTTTGGTCATCAGGAATTAATGTTTTAAAACATTTAATGTTCTAACGTGGTACTTTGTTACTTACACATACTCATATTAGATAATTGGTTGAAGATTAGAGGTTGGCACGCAATGCATTATAATTTCTCCCATTAATACAATATGAAATGGACCTCCAGTAGTTATTTTCAAACAGAACTTCTGATTTTCAGAAATGAATTACTGACATTAATGGGAAATGCCTAGATAACCTATTTTAGGCTGTAACTATAAAGCAAAGAATATTGGATTTGCCATTACTCAGTCTATAGATATGGCTCTGTTTAAATACTGTCTTATTTGATCTATATGAATAATTGTGTTAGTTTGCAATAAAATTACATCCAATATATTTGAATTAAAATGTTTCAATACTATTAGATTTGGATTGAGAAGCTAAATGTTTTGTAAATAAAAACAATCTTTGTTTCATCTGGCTTATTTAGGCTTTTAATAAGAAGTGACAAGTTTGGGGAATATGATTTTAAGTGACTGTTGACCTAGCTTAAGGCCAGAAATAAACTAAAGGCATCATGGAAAAAATACTGCAAAGCCATTTGTAGTGGTTTTGCTGTCCTTCCTTTTGATTACATGGCAGTGAGAAGAAAAAAACAAACCCTGTACATAGTTTGCATTTTAACGGGAGCTATGTTAACCCAGGCTGCTTCTCTGCTCACAATCATTCAAGGTTTAAAGACAAATATATGATATACTTGTAGTAATAATTAACACTCTAATCTAGAAAAAAACACAAAATAAAGCCTTGACACAGAGGTCAGAGCATTAAGTGTAATACAGACTTAGTGAGCACACTTGTTCTTCCCCAAGGCATTGTTGTGACCTAAATATGAACAATTTTCTTTACTCCATTCTAGAGTTCTGTAAAAAAACATATGTCAGGCTTGGCTTGTAAAATCAGTGGACACCTTTCTATGGTTGGGCCCAAAACCCTGAAACAGATCCAGAAAAAGCAACAGTTCTGAGGGGACATTACAACGTGTTTGGACATTCCATATTTCACTTTGTAAAAAAAGCATTTGAGTTACAAAAAAAAAATGTGTACCTGTGTTTGAGAAAGTTCAAGCACCTAACAGATGTCACTTGTATTTGGTTGCACTGTAAACAAAAGAAAAACACACCAAAATAGTTAAGACATAATTCTATTAGTAAAAGTAAACAGACATTAACTTACCACATCAGAGTTCAGGCTTAAGCATAGAATAAAGTAACAAATACTACTTACATATATTTTACTATGCATATGTATAAAATATATACAAAAATTAAGCCATCTATAAGCTGGAAAGCTTGGAAGTGTGCTGTCCTCAGACTCTATTATCACTGAACTTAGAAGAGTATGTTTTGGCAGCATTATTGGATTGAAGTCCCAAGGGCTGAATTAAAATAAGACTTGTACCATATGTAGACATACAAAATGTTGCTTGTGGATACTGCCATAAACAATGTGTTACAGGCCATCCCAACCTTGTGCTTCTTTCTCTGGGGCTCCCAAGGGTAGAAGAAAAGTATTTTTCATAAAATATGTTTTCTTCCTAAGTGGCAAGGCATACAGAAGAAATAAATAGAACTATGACAGAAGCAGATACCAGATCCCGGATATCAGAAGCTATAAAAATACTGGTAGGCCCACAGCACTGATAGAATATTTAATTGGGGGAAACCTTGTAGGCAACAAAGAAAGGCTCTGCAGGGCTACAACGACGTCTCCAGAAATTTCTTTGAACTATATGTTTCCAGGAGAATTCCTACTGTATGCTTCATTTATTCTGACTAATTTTTAAACAGGAAAAATAAACTCCAGAAGTCTGAAATGACCACTTTATAAACTTTAAAATAAACCTAAAAGCGTGTTCAGAGAAAACATAAATTTAATTTGAAATATGCAATTAGCTATCTGAATGTTTGCCATAAAATGATAAATATCTAGATTAGTTTAATTGTTAGTTCAATTTATAGTGAGTTGAATTGCCAAAATTGACTAGCTTGTATATTACAGAGCTTCAGTGTGTTATAGGGGGAAAATAAGGTTTCCTAAAATGAAATTTGTATTATCAGGGTCTTATTTACAGTTACTAACATGTTCTTGAACAGAAGATAAAGAAAATAAATTATAAAAAATTCTTACTGCATATTATTTCCCTGAAACTTGTATCTGACTGGTAACTAATGTTCTAAATTAAAGAAACATCATAACAAAACTGCATTATTTCATTGCTCACAAGGCAGACTGTATCATATAGGTTAATTTCTTAGTTTGAGGTTAGCTTGTATTTGTGGTAGCTTCAAGACTCTGAAGAAGAAATCTTTGATGTTAGTAGAAAGCATTTCTTTCCACCATTCCTACTATTTTCCTCCTTCAATACACATATTTGAAACATAGGAACACATGAATATTCTGTATAAGATTATATCATTTTTATGAGAAATTCCTGGAATTCATGTTATCACATCTTTCCATTTTTCCATTTAAAAGACTGCTCAACTAATGTTTTGCTTTAGACAGACAAACATATTATTGAAAGATTTTGTGTTTAAAATTACTTTTAAAAAACAGATTAATTTAACCTAGTTTGGAATGACATTTTTTAAAATAGAAAAAAAAATCTCAGAATTTTGAGCATCATTGGTGAAATACGTTAACCATTTTTTTCTTTTAATGGGAAAGGTATACTAATGATGTATTGTCCATTGAAGTTCACTTTTGAAGACTCTCAAACAGCTTATATACACTTACATGTGGAAAGTTATAGCAACGGAGCAGTAAAATGTTACTGCAGATCACTTGAGATTTAGCAAAAGCCTTTTATGATATTAGGTAACCTCCTGGAAATGTGATTCTATTCTACCTTCGCTGAGTCCAAGATATACTGTAAAGATTCAAATCCCTAGAGATCTTCATGCTGCCATAAACAAAAACCACAGTTGTTTTTGAAACGTATTCCATCATTGTGAAAGGAAGAGGGAAGATTGTTTTTTCTTTTTTTTTCCTTGTCTTCCATATATATGTAGTTCATATAATGGACTAACACTCCATGAATAATATTGGGAAATGCAATGTTAAGCTATGATAAGAAGTGTGAATCTTCCTAGTTAAAATGGCAGTCAAAAAGAGTTACTTGATTTTAATGTGTTCCGTTAATTTATAACTCAAGTATTGATTGCAATCTTTATAGAAAAATATATAAACTATTAACAGAATATTGTATTTATTTAAAACATTTGACTTTGGAAATGGAAAAGAATTCAATTCCCATTATCCCACTTTCCTGGGCAATCTAACTTCCCAGAAATGCAGTTTATCTATTTCTAAGGTGGAAATAATGCATCATAGGATTGTTTAATATTTTCAACAGCAATTACTTATTCAGTACCTACTATGTGTCCAAAAACCCAGGCTCAACACCTGTTGGGAAAAGAGATATTGTAAACAAAGTGACTTTGTTCTGGTCCTCATGGTGAATACATTTCAACAGATGAGAGAGATGATACTAAATCAATGAATGTAAAATTGAATACATAATAATGCACTTTATGAGGAGTGAGAAGTGCTCCTTTAGGCTACTTTTGCTCTGCCTCAGTATGGCCTCAACCCAGCTGTCAGAGTAATGTGGTTCAAACGTAATACAGAGCATGTCACTCTGCTTAAAGTGTCCATGGCTTCTCATCTCAATCAGGGTTAGAACCTAAGGTCATCCCAGCATGGTGCCCAGTTGCCTGCCTGGCCTCATCTTCTGCTGCACTTGCCCTTGCTCAGCAGGCTCCAGCTATTTGCATTTCCTAGCTTTTTCCTCCTCATTGCCTTTGGACTACTCATTTCTTCATCCTGCCATACTCTTCTGCATATTTCCATGTGGCACATGCCTTCACTTTCTTGAGTCTTTAGTAGAGAACTAATTTTTCACAGAGGCCTTCCCTGAAGAACATTTTGAAACGTACAACCTCCAAACACACCGGTCTTTCTCATTCTCTTTCCTTCCTTATGTTTCCTGTGACTCAGACCATCTGTCACAACAGGATTTTACTTCTTGCTTTCTTGTCTGTCTTCCCACTACCCTTTAAACTCCATGAGGGCAGAGGTTTTTGTCTGATATACTGACTGCTGTATTCGCATTGTCTAAGACAAATTCTGCTGTGTAATAAGTACTTGTATCAGTTAGGTTTCTCTAGAGGGACATAACTAATAGGATAGGTGTATATATAAAGGGGAGTTTAGTAAAGAGTATTGACTCACACAATCACAAGGTGAAATCTCACAGTAGGCTGTCTGCAAGCTGAAAAACAAGGAAGCCAGTCTGAGTCCCAAAATCTCAAAAATAGAGAAGCCGACAGTCTAGCCTTCAGTATGTGGTTGAAGGTCTGAGGGCCCCTGGCGAACCAATGGTATAAGTCCAAGAGTGCAAAATCTGAAAAACTTGAAGTTTGATGTCCAAGGGCAGGAAGCATCCAGCATGGAGAAAGACGAATGCAGAAGGCTCAGGTCTGTCTAGCCCATCCACCTTCCTCTGCCTGATTTTATCTTAGCTGTGCTGGCAGCTGATTGGATGGTGCCCACCCAGATTGAGAGTGGGTCTGCCTCTCCCAGTTCACTGATTCAAATATTAATCTTCTTTGACAACACCCTCACAGACACATGCAGGAATGATATTTTGCATCCAATCAGGTTGACACACAATATTAATGATCACAGTAATCAGTGAATATCTATTGATTGGTCTGGTCAGGGCAGACCTATTTGAGGAAGTGACGTTTAAACTAAGAAATTACTAAGAGTAATGAAGACTATGAAAAGGTATTCAAAGAGGAAGGAATTGTTATTTGACAAACCTTGAAATTAGCAAGAGCTTGCTCTAGGGAGAAACTGAAAGAAGGCTCTGGATTGGGTACAGGTTAGTAAATAGTGACTTTAGATGCAGCAGGAGAGTTGGACAGGACTCAGAACACACACACAGCAAGTCTTCTTAGTAAATGTTAATATTATAGTAAATTTTATTTTTTAAAGAAAACAAACAATTCACTAAAATTTTGGAACATAAGAAAAAAAGAAGAAACATTAAAATTGTACTTATTTGACCAATTGAAACAAAGAAAAAGGAAAGAAAAAAACTGGAAAAGAAAAATAAAACTAACAAGAAGAGAACAGAGAATAAGAGCTGACTGAGAGTGAAAACAGGGTTCCAGAATGATAAAGAGATTAGTACAATATTCAACAGATAGATATAAAGACAAAAGAGAAAAGTAAAACAAACACATTTTTAGAAAATCTTTAATTTACTTTTTAAAAATGTGTATAAGGTATGACTTTAGAGATATCAGCGATGAGGCAAAGAATTGAGGGTGGCTGACATAGTTCAGTCAAGAATGTGAGCAGGAGGGATTGGGGAAAAATAAGACATTGAGAAGGAAGAACTTGCGTGACCAAAGGGACTAGATGTGTGATGCAAGGGAGGATGGAATGGATCACTGTCAGCTTAGATATTAAATAATGGATTTCTAAAATAATTTAAATCATGAAGGAAAAGTAGAGAATGACAGGAAATAAAGAGAATTGAAGAAACAAAGTCAAGAATGAAATCAACATTTTATGTTTACATTTATGTAATCCTTTCTGTTTTCATTATATATCTATGACTCTCTTTTTTTCACATTTTAAAAAATTCGCTTTTTCCGTTTTGTGATTTGCTAACTCTCTCCAAATTCAACTTTCTGCAGCATTCCTGTTACTTCCTTTTCCCCATGATGCTGTTGTAAACATATTTTCTGCTCCATCACTGCCAAAACCCTTCTCTGAAAATTTCCTGCTCTTCTGACTTTTAGCTCCAACATCTCTCTTTGACTCTAAGACAGCCACCTCCCATTCTGTTCCTGATTAGAACACACTGGCCTAGAACACTCCCCAATCCCTAGCCCCTTGTCTAACTGATTCTGAGGCTAAGTGGCAGCTGCTCCACCACTAAATCCATATTTCATAATTTTATATTTGAAACATCTCTGCATAGCATGAGCAAATAATTTTTTGTACCAATAAAGGGACCACCAACAGTATGGGATACTCGCTGAAACAACAGGCATGAGCAGAGACTGTCTCGATCATAACTACCTTTAGGGAACATATCTTGGTTAATCTGCTGGGGTTGCCACCTTTGTTCCTCAGGAATGCCATCTCAGGGTAGAAATAGGACATTCCTGTATAGGGCATTGGAAACAGCAGCAGCAGCAGCAGCAGCAGCTAACACTTCCCGGAGGAAAGACTATTCGTCATGCACTGTGCTAAGCCCTTGGCTTTAGTTTCACACATGTATATAATTGTATTTGTTGATTTCAAGACCAGGACAGGAAAAGCCAACTAAAACTGCACTTTACATTTTATTTAATGACAGATAAAATAATCCAACAGGTATGCATAATCTGTGTGCTAAAATTTCTTAATTACTGGTTGATTTTTTTTTAAAACATAGCCATTTGAAAAAGAAATTACTTTTCTTTCTTGTTCCCTAAAGAAGTTCTGCCAATGTTAAACACAACTACAGGAAAAGCTTCCTTATAATAAACCCAACTATTTCATTATGCAATTCAGTGTAGCCTTTTTGAGATATTCAGTCAATCCTCTTTATTAAAGGTAGTTATGTTTTAGGAAGTTGCTGCAAACGTTGCTGCAAACACTGAATTAGCGAATATGGAACCAATTGCTCCTTGGGGAAACACAAGGTTAGGTTCCTGCAGATTTTCTGGCTGCAAAATTTTTATCAACCAGTCAATACATAATCTTGTTTTAAGTGTGTTTCTATTAAAGACACTTTATTTAATATATAGCATTGATTCATTAACTTTGAACCTCAGGACCAACAGCACCATAATTCATGCTTGTATAAAACTTATCTAACACAGATATCTGTCCCTTAAGGCACATCACAGACATCTTGCACTTAGGAACACTAGACAGCACATCAGTATTATGACTGGACACCATTTTAAACCACAAAATCAGCAACAAAAAGCAAAAGAATGAGGTAAATGTGGCACTAAATAGACCACAAAAAGA
This sequence comes from Mandrillus leucophaeus, assembly GCF_000951045.1. NCBI lineage: Eukaryota > Metazoa > Chordata > Mammalia > Primates > Cercopithecidae > Mandrillus > Mandrillus leucophaeus. Next base: position 7,439,092 of record NW_012105365.1, read on the forward strand.
AAACTTACATCGTATGAGAACTGAAGTAAGAAAGTAGAACATGACCTTGTTCAGCCTCACCTGGGCACACGGGCATCTGGAGACTCAAATTTTCACTACCTGTGTATGTCTGTGAGTGACCATGCAAATGCTGTGAGTATAGATTTCGTGGGTATGGGTAGACAAATTCACAAATAGGAAATCCACAAATAGTGACAATCTCCTAGAAACTGAATCATATGACTCCCCTATTTAAACATCATGCAATTTCTTCTCAGTACTTTTGGAATAAAATATAACCTAGTTAACATATGGCATGCAAGGCCCTACATGATATAACTCTGCTTACCTTTCTAATTTCTTGTGCCAGAGTCTTCATAACTCACTATGCCCAAAGACATTGACTTTCCGCATTTAAAACATCTTCCCAAATTTACACTTGCAGCCCTAGCCTTTTTCTTAGCTCTGGGCCCTGGGCTCATGTATCCAACTGCATATTGTAGATCTTGGTTTAGATGTTTATGAAGCAATGAAAACTCGACAAAACCAAAACAGAATTTATGACATTTCTTTCTAGTTCTGCTCCTCCCTCAATCTTGTATATCACAGTAAATGTCACCACTTCCAAAAGACGCTGTGTCCACCTCAGCCATTGTTCTGACCCTATATCATGCCAAGCTTCCTTTTATCTTTGAGCCTTGTCATTTACTGTTTCCTCAGGCTGGAACTCCCTCCCTTCATGTGTTTTCAAAGCTGTATTCTTCTTTATATTCAGGTCAAATGTGTCATGCTCATACATCCCTTGCTACCCAATCATACTATCATATGAACTTGTTTTCTTTTCTTTTCTTTTTTTTTTTTT